>NW_015389527.1:340127-345190 GCF_001527695.2 Protobothrops mucrosquamatus
GTGAATTCTAGTCCCTTCTTAGGCACAAGAGCCAGCTGGGTGACTTTGGGCCCATCGCCAGGCGACGGTGAATTCTAGTCCCTTCTTAGGCACAAGAGCCAGCTGGGTGACTTTGGGCCCATCGCCAGGCGACGGTGAATTCTAGTCCCTTCTTAGGCACAAGAGCCAGCTGGGTGACTTTGGGCCAATCGCCAGGCGACGGTGAATTCTAGTCCCTTCTTAGGCACAAGAGCCAGCTGGGTGATGTTGGGCCAATCACCAGGAAATGGTGAATTCTAGAATCATCTTACAATAGGCATGAAAGCCATTTTGGTGACTTTGGGCCAATCTCTGGGAGACAGTGAGTTCTAGTCCTGGCTGGGTGACTTTGGGCCAGTCACCATCGTTCAGCCCAATCCATCTCACAAGGTTGTTATCGTGAGGAAAATAGAAGCCATATTAGATATGTTTGCGGCCTCGGATTGCTTATAAAAAGAATAATAAAGGCAGGCAATAAATTAAAAAAACAACAATCAGATCTAGAAAGGTAAGGCTCCTTTTCAGAGCAATTTTACATCACTGGCTAGAAGGATATTATTGCAACGGAGGTGAAATTTAGGGCGCCATTTTTCTCTTTTCTCCCTCCTGCCAATGTTTTCCATTTTCCCAGGCCTGAAATTAAATCTTAAGAACTGGTCATCCGTTGGATAATTAGTTTTGAGCCCTTGGAGTGATAGAATTCATTTGATTTCAATATTCTTTGAGTTTACTACCGAAGCAAGAGCTTATCTTTTTATATTTTCTGGTCTGGAGCCAAACATTTGTTCCAAGATAGCAAATAATATTTGCTAGTATAAATCAGCCGAGCAGAACAGGGAGAAGAAGCCTGAAAAGATAAAGCTGACCACACTTCTCCAGGCTGAAGGCAGGAGACATCCATAAAGGAGAATACTGATAGCAGTCTTCCAATATCTCAGGGGCTGCCACAAAGAAGAGGGAGTCAAGCTATTCTCCAAGGCGCCTGAAGGCAGGACAAGAGGCAACGGGTGGAAACTGATCACGGAAAGAAGCAACTTAGAACTAAGGAGAAACTTCCTGACAGTTAGAACAATTAACCAATGGAACAACCTGCCTCCAGAAGTGGTGAATGCTCCAACACTGGAAGTTTTTAAGAAGAGACTGGACAGCCGTTTGTCTGAAATGGTGTAGGGTTTCCTGCCTGGGCAGGGGGTTGGACTAGATGACCTCCAAGGTCCCTTCCAACTTTATTATTATTATTATTATTATTATTATTATTATTATTATTATTATTATTATTATTATTATTATTATTATTATTATTATTATTATTATTATTAATATTTGTGGCTCAGGGTTGAAATGAGGGGGTCCTTAGTGCTCTCTGAGCTTGGTGGTTTTCTTGCAGACGTTCCATGACCCAACGAGGTAACATTATCAGTGCTGGTGTGTGTCTGTGATCAGACTAGCACCGATGATGTTACCTAGTTTGGGTCATGAAACGTCGGCAAGAAAACCACCAAGCTCAGAGAGCACCAAGGACCCTTCAGATTCCTGAACGATGGTGGAGCACCAGAATACAGAATAAAAATGGCAGAACGACAAGAGTTCAAAGGGACCTCGGANGAAGAAATAAAAAACGTGTCAAGGTTTAGCCAGGTAAATGTAAGTCAATAACCTGCGAAGATCCCGTGCAACTCAGACATAAAGTTAGATGCCAGACAACATTCAGCGCTACGTTCGCAGCTTATCCAGTTGCCCTTTGCACAGAAATAGGCAATTTAATGCGGAAGATCAGAGACTGGTCTCACGTTTTGCAGTGTTTAAATGTTCCCGGGTCAATTCTGCCACCCGGTCAATGGAGGGCCACTGGGTCACCGTTGTTAGCAACGGGCTTACATGCATCATCACCACCAGTTTGCAGAAAGGGAGGAGGGAAGCCCTCCCCCCCAGGGCCTTTTAAAACAAACCCAATTTTATTCAGCTTACAGAGTTCGATTAACATCATCCTGGCGCCCGAACAGAGGCTTTGCGGTGTTTATACAGGAGGAGGCCAAAGGACAAACACGGGGAGCAAGAAACCAGCCACTGGAAATCAATATTTTGCAGCCTGAGTTCTTTTCGATTTTTAAAGGCTGGCTTAGCGCAAGCAAAATCTCTGGTTCAAGCCAATCGCGAAACTGAGCAATATGAAGTTTATCTTTTTTAAAAAAAATATAGTTTACCAGCTGTATTTACAGCTCGACCGGGCATCTGGGAACCATGCCTTTGAAACCACAGGAGGCAAAAGGCAGGCTGGATTCAGTTCAGGGCATCTGGGAGGGTCAAATAAGTCAAGATGGCAGCCGGGGTCAGATGACAGAAGCCCCACCCGCTGATGTCTTTCACAACAACCGGAAAAGGGTGGGGTGGCGCAGTCCTCAACGTACAACGTACGACCCGCCAATGAGCCTGAAATTTCTGTCGTTTGTTAAGTGAGCTTTGCCCCATTTTACGGCCTACCTTGCCACAGTTGTTAAGTGAATCACTGCGGTTGATAAGTCAGTAACCCGGTTGTTAAGTGAAACCGGCTTCTCCACTGATTTTTCTCGTCAGAAAGTCAGAAAAGGTGACCTTGGGACACAGTAACAGTCATATGTATGAGGCAGTTGCCAGGAATCTGAATTTTGGTCCCAGGATCACAGGGATGCTGCGAGGGTCGCAACTGCGAAAAACGGTCATAAGTCACATTCTGCGGTGCTGTTGTAACTTTGAACGAATGTTGTAAGTCGGGGACTACCAATACTCCAGGACTAACTCGGGTGATGGCTGCCATTTTACTTTTTTGACTGCTTTCCCATGGACACCCATGGTTCAACCCCTCCCGGATTAACCAGATAACGACTATCCCACTTCTAATTTTGCTTGCTAATCAGTTCCACTGGTGATTTGCTCTTATGATTAGGAAATATTTCCTAACATTCGATACAGATCTGCCTTCTAGTAAACTTAGTCCAGAATCCAGAGTCAGTTTGGTCTAGTGGTTAAAGCAGTGGTTGTGACTTCTAATCCTGTTTGAGCCATGAAGGCCAGCTGGGTGACTTTGGGTCAATCACCAGGAGACGTTGAGTTCTAGTCCTGCTTAACCATGAAAGTAGTTGGGTGACTTTGGGCCAATCACCAGAAGACAGTGAGTTCTAGTCCCGCCTTAACCATGTAAGTAACTGGGTGACTTTGGGCCAATCACCAGCAGACAGTGAATTCTAGTCCCGCCTTAACCATGAAAGTAGCTGGGTGACTTTGGGTCAATCACCAAGAGACAGTGAGTTCTAGTCCCGCCTCAACCATGAAAGTATTTGGGTGGCTTTGGGCCAATCACCAGGAGACGGTGAGTTCTAGTCCTGCTTTAACCATGAAAGCCAGATGGATGACTTTGGGCCAATCACCGGAGATGGTGAGTTCTAGTCCTGCCTTAAACCATGAAAGCCAGCTGGGTGACTTTGGGCCAATGACCAGGAGACGGTGAGTTCTAGTCCCACCTTAACCATGAAAGCTGGCTGGGTGATTTTGGGTCAATCACCTGGAGACGGTGAGTTGTAGTCCCACCTTAGGCATGAAAGCCAGCCTTAAAAATGGGCCAATTGGCAAATTCTGAAATGCAATCACGTGATCATAACGGAAGCAGTTATTGTAACTTTGAAAGTGGTTTATAAGTAGCTCTGGGGAGGTCCATTGAAACTTTGACGGACTGCTAAGGTAAGTAATAGAAGTATAAATCTCTATTTTCACTGCCGTTGAAACTTTGAACGGTTGCTAAGCGAAGGGTGGAAAGTTGAGGATTTACCCACTTAACAAAACATTCACCACACAGCTCAGCTCACTTGTAACAGGAACCAAACTTAACAACGAGCAATCAAAAGGCACTTTCGAATTGCTTCTGAAGTCACCTGAGATTGGAAAAAAAACAGTAACTATGTTCTTTTTCCCCCCCCTTTAGAGAAGAATACTTCTGGGAAACGGAGAGCAGATTTCAACACACTAGTAAAAAAATGTGCAGGGAGCCTTGTTTATTTTACTGTAGGGCGAAACTGGCTTTTTTTTCCCAACCGCTGCCTTTCTTTGGAAGAGGTCATCGGACAGCTTAGCCCGACTCAATAAAACAAGGCAGCAAAAAGGATAATTTGAAGTGATAATGGAGGAACAGCTTGTTAAAACTACACAGAACAGACAGAAACTATAAAAGAAGCAGTAAAACAAAAGGGGATTTAGTCTTTAAAATGGAAGATTCCACCCAGTTAACTGCCTGAGGTAGTGCAAATGCATTTTCTACCTACTTCTGGAATCCAAAATCTGTTTTTTCACCGCATGAAAACCTAAAAGACCCCTGTGAAGTATCTCTGCAGTCACAGCAGGCGGAGACGCACCGAAGCCGCACTTAACATTGTGCAAAATTTCTGTCGCCAAATAAGGAACACGGTTGTTAGGTTCATTCCAAGTTGTCTGTACAGATAGTCCTCCACTTACGACCACAGCCGAGCACAAAATTTATGTTGCTAAGTGAGACGTTTTTAGTGAATTTTCCCCATTTTACGACCTTTCTTGTCACAGTTGTTAAGTGAATCATTGCTGTTATTAAGTTAGTAACACGGTTGTTAAGTGTTACATAGAGATAATAAAGGCGACATATAAACAAACCATATCTACATACCATTCAAAAGACAGTCAAAAAGCTAAGAGACCACAATATCTCCAGACCACCAACCAACACCCAGATAAGCACAAATTAACACCAACAACACCCCCACCAACATTGACAAGGCAAGCTGAGAGCAAACCCCACTTCTTTTGAGTATGGATGATGTTATCTAATGGGGTAATGGAAGTTCTGCAAGAAAACACAACCAAGCTCAGAGAACACCAAGGACCTCACAGCTGAACCCTGAGCTATGAACATTCTTTTTTTATTATAGCTAAACTATACAGTTCTAGTTCCGACTTAGGCCTGAAAGTCAGATGGGTGGCTTTGGGCCCATCGCCAGGCGACGGTGAATTCTAGTCCCTTCTTAGGCACAAGAGCCAGCTGGGTG
>NW_015389527.1:346723-364682 GCF_001527695.2 Protobothrops mucrosquamatus
AGGTAACATTATCAGTGCTGGTGTGTGTCTGTGATCAGACTAGCACCGATGATGTTACCTAGTTTGGGTCATGAAACGTCGGCAAGAAAACCACCAAGCTCAGAGAGCACCAAGGACCCTTCAGATTCCTGAACGATGGTGGAGCACCAGAATACAGAATAAAAATGGCAGAACGACAAGAGTTCAAAGGGACCTCGGAGATCTTCTAGTCCAACCCTCTGGCCAAACAGGAGACCCTAAACCGGGGGTCTTCAAACTTGGCCCTTTTATGACTTGTGGGCTTCAACTCCCAGAATTCCTCAGCCAGGCACGCTGGTTGAGGAATTCTGGGAGTTGAAGTCCACAAGTCATAAAAGGGCCAAGTTTGAAGACCCCTGCCCTAAGGCATTTCAGATAGATGTCTGTCCAATGCCTTTGTAAAAACCTCCAGTGTTGAAGCACCTACAACTTCTGGAGCAAACAGTTCCACTGATTAATCGTGCTCGCTGTTAGGAAGTTTCTCCTTAATTCCAGGTTGCTTCTCTCCTTGATTAGTTCCCATCGTTTCTTGTCCTGCCCTGGAGAATTAGCTGCCCCCCTCTTCTTTCTGGCAGCCCCTCAAATACTGACATACTGCTATCATGTCAGCCCTAGTCCTTCTTTTTTCTACATTGTTGTTGTTGTTAGTTGCGAAGTCGTGTCCGACCCATTGCGACTCCATGGACAACGTTCCTCTAGGCCTTCCTGTCCTCTACCATCTTCTGGAGTCCATTTAAGCTCACGCCTGCTGCTTCAGTGACTCCATCCAGCCACCTCATTCTCTGTCGTCCCCTTCTTCTCTTGCCCTCCATCTTTCCCAGCATCAGGCTCTTCTCCAGTGAGTCCTTCCTTCTCATTAGGTGGCCAAAACATTTGAGTTTCAACTTCAGGATCTGGCCTTCTAAAGAGCAGTCGGGGTTGATCTAGATTAGCCATACCCATTAGAATGGGACATTTCCCCCGCCCCCTGTGAACTGGACTCTATGCTGACGTTAATGCACCCCAGGATAGCCTTGGCTTTTGCGCAGCAGCGTCACGATGCTGGCTCATGCTTAAGTAGCCATCCACAAGGATTGCCCGGATCCCTTTCCTTGAGACTACTGCTGTGACAATCATGTCTTTCCCCTTTTTCAAAGCCATCGCTCTCAAGACGAGTTGACTACAGATTCTCCACTCCTATCTTTGCATGGCTTCCCTTCCTTTCATCATCAACTTCAAAGGAATGCTTATCAGCCGATGCTTTGATTGGGCATCAAAGGCTGGGAGGTTTTCGCTCAAGAATGCAAGGTAAGAAATAACTTTTGGGCTTACTGAATTTGATAAGGAGAGAGCTTCAAGGAAAGGAGAATAAGGGTGTCTTTTCTATTTATTGGGAACAGAAGCACCAAGCAATATATATATTATTTGAGAAAACCCGAATAACCAAAGACCTACATACAAACACCCGCGAAAACCTCAGAAAACATACACACACACACACACACACATATATACATACACACACACACACATATACATATACATATATACATATACATATAACATACAGATACACATACACATACACATATACATACATACATACATACATACATACATACATACATACATACATACATACATACATATAGGGGAGATGTGGCAGAATGGAACTCTGGATGGGGAACAGAAAGAAGGGAGGATGAAAAAATTGGCCCAGTTGGTCCTGCAATGAGGTTGAAAATTTAAAGTTCACAGAAGCATACAACTCTTAAGGGACCTTAACAGATCATCTCATCTGACCCCCATTCAGTGCAAACAAAAGGAACTGTGCTATAGGCCACAATAATGAGGAGGAATTTATGCCCTTAAATTTCAGATTTGACAGCATTTGATACTTTAAAGCAGGGATGGGCAGCTATGGCTTCTTTACGACCTGTGGACTTCAACTCCCAGAATTCCTGAGCCAGCCAGGAAACTTTGGCTGAGGAATTCTGGGAGTTGAAGTCCACAGGTTATATAAGAGCCATAGTTGCCCACCCCTGCTTTAAAGGCAGTAAGATATACAGGTAGTGCTCAACCCACGACAACAATTGACCCCAAAATTTTCTGTTGCTAAGCGAGACAGTTGTTAAGTAAGCTTTGTCCCATTTTGTGACCTTACTCGCCACGTTTGTGAAATGAATCACTATAGTTGCGAAGTTAGTAACACAGTTGTTGTTAAGTTAATCTGGATTCCCCTTGGGAGAAGGTTGCAAAAAAATTGTTCACATGACTCTGGGCCACTGCAACCGTCATAAATACAGGCCAGTTGCCAAGCGTTCCAATTTTGATCACGTGACCACAGGAGATGCTGCCACGGCCGTAAGTATGAAAAATGGTCCTGTCACTTTTTTCAGTGCCGTTGCTACCCGTATTTACCCTGCAGCCTTCCATACCGTAATACAGTTTGAAATTTTGAAATAATCGAGGGATGACAAGGCTAAATCAAAGGGATGTCGAACGATTTTCCCTGGAGCCATCAGATTTCAGAATGCAAATGCTTTGAAAGTTCAAATTGTAGGTTTCACTTCCATGTAAATGTTAGCTCTTAAACTGAGATGCAACGTGAAGGCTGCGTGGTATTGACGGATCAGGAAGAGGTGAGAGCGTGCAGGCTTGTTTTGGTGGTTTGTTAAAACAGGACGTCACCAGTCGCAGATGGAGGCTTTAATTCATGGTCTGGAAAGACATCCTGGTTCTCTCATGTTCCTGAGGTTTGGCTGGACACCTTGGAGACTGTTCTGTCCCAGCCTACATTAGTCCTTGTTATGCTTACAAGGGGAAACCCCTCTTCCAACAAGCAGGCTGGAACCCCAAGAAAAACAACAACCCCTTTTATTCTCACAGACCTGAGTCAATGTCCAAGGCAAGAAAATACAGTCCACAGAAACTCGATCCTCAACACGAACGGTTGCCTTTGGCAACCAGCACCTCCCACACCTTCCCTTTTATAATGCAGCCAAGCTGTGGCTTCCTAATGCCTTCTCCTTTGCCTTTGGAGCCACCCCATTGCATTCCTCTGTCCTACTCGCTTCTCTTGCCTGCGCTTTCATGCATCCTAGATTTGTCCCAACTGTTCCTCATCACTGTCCAACTCAGGCTCCCAGCACAGCTGTGTCTCAGCCTGAGCGCGAGTAGAGGGGCTGACTTGGAGCTCCTCAGAGCCTTCCTCTGACTCTGATATCACTCCAGGCCCCTCCTCTTCCTCATCTGATTCCTCAGACTCAGCTGCCGGATCCACTGGCTGGCGAGGAATCACAACAGAGATCGCCAAGAAAAATAAGAGAGATTAATCCTGCTACGGTAGATAATAAAGTTCAACCTCTTTTGGAGCGTTCTCAAATGGTCTTCCATCCTTCATCTCTCTCTTCTGGAGACCTAATTGCTCCTTGGGGCAGTCTTCCAATAGTCAAGGGGTTGCCACAAAGAAGAGGGGTCAACCCAGTGGTGGGATTCAGCCAGTTCATACCACTTTGGAGAACTGGTAGCTCATTTTTTGTTGCTCAGGCCCAGAATGGACTTCCAGACGTGGCATCCACACAGAGAACCAGTGGTTCACATATTTAAATCCCACAACTGGGTCAACCTATTCTCCAAAACGCCTGAAAACAGGACAAGAAGCAACGGATGGAAACTAACCAAGGAGAGAAACAACCTAGAACTAAGGAGAAATTTCTTGGCAGTGAGAACAATTAATCAGAGGAACGGCTTGCCTTCAGAAGTTGTGTGTGCTCCATCACTGGAGGCTTTTTAAGAAGAGATTGGACAACCATTTGTCTGAAATGATATAGGATAGAGCAGTGGTGGTGAACCTATGGCACAGGTGCCAGAGGCGGCACTCAGAGCCCTCTCTGTGGGCACATGTGCCGTCGCCCCAGTTCTAGGCCTTCAGCTGGGTTTTATAAAACCTTTTCGCTTTAAGCCTCCGCCACCATGTGCAAAAAAAAAAAAAAGGTTCAATCAGTCAGTTTAAACTTCTTGCGGGGAAAAAAAGATCTTGCAAAGTTGAAATTGATTGATCGAACTTTTTAGTCCCACCCAGTCTGCCATTACCACCGCAGCCACGCCCACCCAATTGGCAACACTCACCCAATGGGCCACACCCACCCAGCACTGGACGATGCATGTGGGTTTTGGGATGCAGTTTGGGCACTCGGTCTCTAAAAGGTTCGCCATCACTGGGATAGAGGGTTGGACTAGAAGACCACCAAGGTCCCTTCCAACTCTTCTCTTCTCTTCTGTTTAATTTTATCATGCTATTAAGTCCTTCTTCAATGACCAATTGCTTAGCAATCATTTGAAGTTGTGGCAGATCTCCCCAGAGCTATTTAGGATCTGATTTTGAAGTTCTGAGGACCATAAATGATCACATTTTGGGTGCTCAGCAACTGGCTCTTATTTATGGCTGTTTGCAGCATCCCACAGGATGTGACCGTGATTTTCATCCTTTTTTTGCTGGTTTCCGGCACTTATGGCCATTGGTGAAAAGAAGTTCTCGTAATAACTGTGGTGAATCATCTGCCCACCACATTACCCATCATGATGATTACAGTGTGGTTGGACTAGAAGACCTCCAAGGTCCCTTCCAGCTATTATTATTAATTATTATTATTATTATTATTATTATTATTATTATTATTATTATTATTATTATTATTATTATTATTATTATTATTATTATTATTATTAATCATTGCACAGTCAATCAAATGTTCAGACTGGATTTGGCATTTTTGTCTACCTATCCTTGCCAAGGACCTGGGATAGGCAGATGTGGATTATTATTATTATTATTATTATTATTATTATTATTATTATTATTATTATTATTATTATTATTATTATTATTATTATAGAAAGAGAAAGAGTACAGAGAAGAGCAACAAAGATGATTAGGGGACTGGAGAATAAAGCATATAAGGAAAGGCTGCTGGAATTGGGAATATCTAGTTTAATGAAGAGAAGGATGAGGGGTGACATGATAGCCGTGCTCCAATATCTCAGGGGCTGCCATAAAGAAGAGGGAGTCAAGCTATTCTCCAAAGCGCTGGAAGGCAGGACAAGAAGCAATGGGTGGAAACTAACCAAGGAGAGAAGCAACCTAGAAC
The DNA here is from genome assembly GCF_001527695.2 of Protobothrops mucrosquamatus. Classification (NCBI taxonomy): domain Eukaryota; kingdom Metazoa; phylum Chordata; class Lepidosauria; order Squamata; family Viperidae; genus Protobothrops; species Protobothrops mucrosquamatus. The sequence goes on from NW_015389527.1 coordinate 351,871, forward strand.
TAAGGAGAAACTTCCTGACAGTGAGAACAATTAACCAGTGGAACAACCTGCCTCCAGAAGCGGTGAATGCGCCAACACTGGACAGCCATTTGTCTGAAATGGTATAGGATTTCCTGCCTGAGCAGGGGGTTGGACTAGATGACCTCCAAGATCCCTTCCAACTTTATTATTATTATTATTATTATTATTATTATTATTATTATTATTATTATTATTATTATTATTATTATTATTATTATTATTATTATTATGCTCTTTAGCCAAACCTTGGCTGAGAATGGCTGAAGCCTCCTTGATTTTCCAACCGTCATTTAACAGTCATTTGATGTTACGGCAGTACTGGGAAAAAAAACCTTATGAACAATCCTTGCACATACAACCATTACTGTGTCCCTGCGGTCACGTGATCAAAATCCGGTCACTTGGCAACTGGCCTGTATTTACAACGGTTGCAAGCATCCCATGGTCATGTGATCGCTATTTCCCAGCCGGCTTCTGACAAGCAGAGTCAATGGGGAAAGCTGGATTCACTTAACAACTGTGCAAAAAAAAGGGTGTGATTCACTTAACGACCACTGCACTTAGTGACTGATTCTAGTTCCAATTGCGGTCAGAAGTCAAGGATTACCTGTACGTTGGATTGTCTTCCTTGGTTCCTGCTTGGCTTTCTCATCCTGCTACTTTCACCCTTCCGTCTCTTGTTTATTGTTGTTTTCGTCGTTTTAAACATTGCATATGCCGCCCAGAGTCCCTGATAAATTATTTAATTATAATTTTTATTATGCTAGTTCACCAGGATTCCTGGCCACCTGGTTTATAGCTTTGCACGTTTTATTGCACTTCAAAAATTGAAAAAAAGGTATTTTAAAATTCTGCTCCCCTTGGAGGTTCGTACAGTATTAGGATAAGCAATATTATTGTTGTTGTTTTTTTAAAAAATTGGAACATAATCAGTTCTATGCTTAACTGGAGATCAGCTCAGCTAAATGCAGAGGGACGTGCTTCTGAAGCATTTATTAAGTTACTTTTTGGACTGAGATGTGAATAATACATCTATAAAATAAATAAATTATAAATTATCTGCTCTGCAGCAAAGAGTTCCTGCTACTGCAATATTTCTATATTTCTATCTCTATCTATCTATCTCTATCATCTATTTCTCTTTCTTCTCTTTCTGTCTATCTGTCTATCTATCTATCTATCTATCTATCTATCTATCTATCTATCTATCTTCTATTTCTCCTCTTATCTCTCCTTTCTTCTATCTATCTATCTATCTATCTATCTATCTATCTATCTATCTATCTATCTATCTATCTATCTATCAATTTCGCTATCTTCTATTTCTGTATGTCTGTCTGCATCTATCTATCTATCTATCTATCTATCTATCTATCTATCTATCTATCTATCTATCTATCTATCTATCTATCTCTATCATCTAAGAGAGAGAGAGAGAGAGAAATAAAAAGCTTGCTTTCATTTCATCTATGTAACAATTATTATTCTAACTATGGTTTAATTGTCATTCCTGCAAGCATTAATGACTATAATTCTTTTAATTTCCAAAGATCAGAGACAAGAGAGGGTTCAGAGGCTTTTGCTCTTAAGAGAAGTACAGAAATATTTAGAGAAAGACACCTTTAATTTTCAAAATTCCTGGGGCAGGAGATGCTGACAGCTAAATGACGTAGGCTGCCTCATTTTGATCAGCCTGCATGTAATAGCTCTACCTGCTTTACCTCAGACTTCTGTGGGGAAGCTTGCAGGCCTCATAAAATAGACAGGAAACAGCTCTCGTACCCTAAAAAAACCAAGAATGCATACCAGCTGAAATTAAATCCTTGTTCATCCTTCTTAAATGAGAAGCTTGGGTAGCACAGTTACCAGGTTGAGCAAATGTCCCAGCAGATGTATAGATACTCCATGCAAGCACAGTTACTAATAAAATCTGGTAGCTTTGTTTTTGGTGTGGATTCATTTGTTAACCAGAGGACGTGTGTTGGGTGGTGGCAGATCATGGCTAGAAAATGGTGACTTCCTGGAGTTGGATGAGAAGCTCAAGAAGGGTTATCTGAGGGAACATCTCTTTCCGGTTACATCCAGCCGACCCACTAGACCGGGGAGGCAAGGAATGTTGTGGGTCCTGGACATACGTCTGACAGGATCCAAACATGGATCTTCTCCATGGTGGCTCCCTCCCTTTGGAGTATCATCCCTGCAAAAATTAGACTGAGAGAGGGCTGTTCAATTTTAACGTAGATAGCCTTTACAGAGAGGGCCTCTGGTTTGAAAGCAGGGTCAAAGAGGCCATCTACATTAAGACTGAACAGCCCTTTCTCCACAGAGGGGAGGGATACAACACTACCTATCTCCTGTTTACAACACAGTCCTTTCAGCAGTTCCAAGAAGGCTCCACACCCATTTGCACTATTCAGGTGACCCTGAGGGTACAGATAAACCTACGAGTGGCCTCAATGACTCTCAGAGGGAGTACTAATGACCAGGTGACTGCAAAAAATATAAATCCTTCCATTCCCCACCATTCAGTCAGAATTGAATAAGTTTCTCGGAGGAGAAGTGAGAGGTCTTCAAGAAAAAAAAACAAAGGGATGGCTAGCTGAGGGATTCTGGGAGCTGAAGTCCCTAAGTCATGAAGGGGCCATATTCCCCCATGCTGGCTCAGGAATTCTGGGAGTTGAAGTCCACAAGTCATGAAGGGGCCAAAGTTTCCCCCATGCTGGCTCAGGAATTCTGGGAGTTGAAGTCCACGAGTCATAAAAGAGCCAAGGTTGCCTAGATGGATTGTCTGATTCAACATAAGATCATATTCTTGGGAGCTAGTCTATGTGTAGCGTTGACAAACAGACAAGTTAGGAGGTGGCGGAGAGATACACGTAGTCCTCAACTTACGAACACAACTGAGCCCAAAGTTTCCGTGGCTAAGTAAGACAGTTGCGAAGTCAGCTTTGTCCCATTTTACGACTTTCCTTGCCACCGTTGTTAAGAGAATCCCTGCAGATGTTAAGTTAGCAACACTGTGGTCCCAAAGGTGGTTTTTCAAGAGGCAACTGGAGGTCCAGTTGCCTCTTGAAAAAGCACCTTTGGGACAACCATGGCCTGCATGACGGAGAATCTCCACAGACATCTAAGCACCATACATGCCAACCTCCGCAAACTGCCTTAAAAACAATCAATACAATAACAAGATAACAAATCGGTGCAGAACGTGAATATAGTATCGAGATCACTCAGCAATGTATCTAAAAAAAATAATCAAAAAAATCTTTCCCTACCAAAGGTAACACAATCACACAACATTACAGCCTATATAACCCATTGGAATAACTATGCCCAAATGGAATGGTTTTCATTTCAAGAAATGTAGATATCCTGGTCATTTTCATTTTTACCCCTTCGGTGTCTCGTCTTCCTCTTTTCGTGATGTCGTGATCAGCTCATGATGCGATACTCCACTCTCTGGCAATGAAAGGCGATTTTAGGACTACCACCCTAAGAGGATGGGATTGTAAGTGCCTCGCCCTCGTAAGAAATCTGTAATATGCACGACTTTCTATTACGGGCTTATTGCATCAGTCAAATTTCCCTACTGCCAGACAACATCCCGTGTCTTCTGGAATCAACAAGATTGCATAATTGTTTGCAGCAATGGAAGCTTACCTCCAGCTTCGAAGTGCAATTTTGTAAAAAAAACAACAAAAAAACCCCAGGAGAAAGCAGAATAGAATAGAGTAATAACTTTATCGTCGCTTTGAACGTGCGCCAATCGGCACACGTTAAAATGAAATCTCGTTGCATTTAGCTCTCAGAGGGTCACCCCCTCCGATATATACTCCGTAAAGATGACAAAAATAAAATAAATACGGAATTATGCCATATACCCACATGTATTATATGACACAGAGAAACAACACAGTCTAGTACGGGTTATGTGTACATGTGCATGGCAGAGAAAAACGAATCTTGCGAGTTTACCCGTCGGATGGCACAGGGAACGAAGCTGTTACAGAATCGGGTAGAAAGTCTGAGAAAAACGAGTGACATATTAAAGTCCTTTCCTTCGTAATTTGACATTCATAATGGCTACCAACCTGCCTTCCATTGAGGATCCGTATCCTGCACGAGTCAGAAAGAAGGCTGTCAAAATATCTACAGACTCCTCACATCCTGGACATAAGCTGTTTCAATTTCTTCCCTCAAGATGACGCTATGGGGCATTGCATGCCAAAACAACTAGACACAAGGACGGTTGTTTTCCCCCATGCCATCACTCTGCTAAACAACTAATTCCCACAACACTGTCAAGCTATCTAGTAAGGCTGCTATTACTGTTCTTCTTCTCACATTTCTTATTACCTATCTCCTTATCTCCTTACGACTATAACTTTGTTGCTGGTAACTTAACGATTTATATTGTTTTATGTAGCATCTTAGTATGATTTTTGCTGATTGCTTATTTAGTATCCTAAGACTCCCATTGAGTGTTGTATCTTGCGATTTATGATGAATGTATTTTTACGATGACTATGATCATGATTTATCACTTGCTGCTTGCATGTGCACTAAGAGCTTCCGCACCGGAGACAAATTCCTTGTGTATACAATCACACTTGGCCAATAAATAATTCTATGCTATAATACAGATGCTGCCATCCTTAAATCCAGGGGTCTTCAAACTTGGCCCCTTCATGACTTGTGGACTTCAACTCCCAGAATTCCTCAGCCAGCACGGGGGAACTATGGCCCCTTCATGACTTGTGGACTTCAACTCCCAGAATTCCTCAGCCAGCACGGGGGAACTATGGCCCCTTCATGACTTGTGGACTTCAACTCCCAGAATTCCTCAGCCAACATGGTGGAACTATGGCCCCCTTCATGACTTGTGGACTTCAACTCCCAGAATTCCTCAGCCAGTTGAAGTCCACAAGACATAAAAGGGCCAAGTTTGAAGACCCCTGCTTAAATCAGACTTGGCCACCTGAAACACCACTTGTGATTCACACCTTAACTCTCTGGAGATTGCATTACAGTTCATTTAGTGACCGTTCAGGGTTACAATGGCGCTGAAAAAGTGACCTATGACCATTTTTCACACTTACGACCGTTGCAGCATCCCGAAGGAGAAGAAAGAAAGAAAGAAAGAAAGAAAGGGAAGGAGAAGAAAGAAGAAAGAAAGAAAGAAAGAAAGAGAAAGAGGGAAGGAAGGAAGGAGAAGAAAGAAACAAACAAAGAAAGAAATGGCAGGAAGGAGAAGAAAGAAAGAAAAAGAAAGAGGGAAGGAAGGAGAAGAAAGAAAGAAAGAAAGAAAGAAAGAGGGAAGGGAGGAAGGAAGGAAGGAGAAGAAAGAAAGAAAGAAATGGCAGGAAGGAGAAGAAAGAAAAAAAGAGGGAAGGAAGGAAGGAAGGAGAAGAAAGAAAGAGAAAGAAAGAAAGAAAGAAAGAAAGAAAGAAAAGGAAGGAAGGAAGGAAGGACGGACGGAAGAAAGGATGGAAGGAAGAAAGGAAAAAAGAAGAAAGAAAGAGGGAGGGAAGGAAGGAAGGAAGAAAAAAAGAAAAAGAAAGAAAGAAAGAAAGAAAGAAAGAAAGAAAGAAAGAAAAGAAAGAAAAGAAAGAAAGAAAGAAAGAAAGAAAGAAGTCCTGCCAGTAGTATCTCAAATTACCACCTTAGAATTTCAGGCTGTTTTAACAACAGCTCAGGAGCAATCGAGATCAAATATGCATAATTGACCTTTGCAATTCAACACACCAAAACAACAACAACAAAAAAATCTAGTTGGCTTTCAGCAGCGTGTGGTTATTTACCAAACTCCATCTTTTGCAAAGAACTGATGATGATACATCACAGCAGGGTGGCAAGCTACTAGGAACTCTTGGTTTATATACAAACGATTATGTAAGGCTACCGGCGCCCTGCCAGCCGGCTTGACAAGGCGCCCATTTATCATTTGTTAGCAGCAGGCAGCATTAATCGGTTCCAATATCAGCCCCATCCTGAGCATTGACTAAACCCTTGTTGATTCTCCGTGTACCACCAGAACATTTTATTAAAGGAGATGAATAATACAGGGGCCAAAGGTTGCTCGGCTTCAGCTACCAGGAGTCAATTATTTATGGATACTTCAGTCATTAAGATGTTTCCAGCTTGGCAGCTCCCTTACAGATCTCACTCCTTCCAGCCCACCGTGGAAACCGAAGGACTTGGAGAATCAGAAATGGCACGGCCCTGGTTCGGCTTTTAAACATCCGCTTAATGAAATGCTGAAAAATCTCACACACGCAACGGGAGATCGAGGGCCATCTGGCCTGCAGTTGCGTTCGCAGGGAGGAAAGCTTCGCGGAGCTTCGTGAAGTGTTAGTAGCGCTTTACAACGCCTTGGTAAGGCCACACTTGGAATGCTGCATCCAGTTTTGGTCACCATGATGTAAAAAAAAAGATGTTGAGACTTTGGAAAGAGTGCAGGGAAGAGCAATGAAGATGATGATGGGACTGGAGGCTAAAACATAGGAAGAACGGTTGCTGGAATTGGGTGGGTCTAGTTTAATGAAAAGGAGGAATAGGGGTGACATGATAGCAGTGTTCCAATATCTCAGGGGCTGCCCCAAAGAAGACGAGGTCAACCTATTCTCCAAAGTGCCTGAAGGCAGGACAAGAAGCAACGGATGGAAACTCATCAAGGAGAGAAGCAAGCTAGAACTAAGGAGGGATTTCCTGACAGTGAGAACAATTAACCGGTGGAACAACCTGCCTCCAGAAGTTGTGAACGCTCCAACACTGGAAGTTTTTAAGAAGAGACTGGACAGCCATTTGTCTGAAATGGAATCGGGTTTCCTGCCTGAGCAGGGGGTTGGACTAGATGACCTCCAAGGTCCCTTCCAACTCTGTTATTCTGTTCTGTTCGGCTCTGAGATTGGCTGAATCAGTGCGGTGGACTTGGAGCCTTCAGCAGCTTAGAAATTTCAAGAGTTTGGAGCTCCATATCTTCGAGAGATTGGGCATTTGTTTGTTTGGATGGAAAGTATTGTCCAAATGTCCAAAGACATTCCTCTGGTCCGAGGCACACAGAATGCTGTTACCTTCCCACTGAAGTGGTACCTATTTATCTGCTCTCATTTGCCTGCTCTCGAACCGCTAGCACAAGGGTAGGCAACCTCAGCTCTTTTATGACACATAGCATAGCTATGACCCAGGAATTCTGGGAGTTGAAGTCCACGAGTCATAAAAGAGCCGAGGTTGCCTACCCCTGTGCTAATTGGACAGGAGCTGGAGCAAGTAATGGGAGCTCAACCCATTGCGCAGAGCTTGGGTCTCAAACCCGGGCTCTCAGCTCTCCAGCTGACAAGCTCAGCATCTTTAACCGCTACCGATCCCATAAAGCGGTAGTTCTCAACCTTTTTTTTCACCACGGACCCCCTTTAAGTATCTTTTGTGGCCACGGAGCGTGGCCACGGACCCCCAAAACGTAAGATTTTAATCATAACATTTCTTCAAGCCTTCGCGGACTCCCTGTGATGACATTGCAGCCCCCAGGGATCCGTGGACCACAGGTTGAGAAGACTGCCATAAAGCATACGACCCGGGAACTATTAGGGAGGAGCCGTCTTCGCCCTCTTTCTCTCACACAAGCTATCTGAACTGAGTTGTCTCCTGCTCCTCTGGAATGCAGCCCCTCCCCCTTGGGAATCCAGTCTACATTCCACCACAACTGCAAACATCATGTTTAAGGGAGGAGATTTACTGTAGGGTATTGCTTCGATGCCGTTCCCATTGTGCACCGTCCGGAACCATCTGATGGAAGTGGTTTAAAAGGTCTACTATGAAATAAAAATGTTCAAAAATACAAAGATACCAGGTAAAGCAATAGTAAAAAAAATCTTCTTTTAAGATGCTTTTTCTTTCTGAAGTTGGTTAAGGGTTAAGGGTTAGGGTGAGGACTTCTTCTTTAAGCAGTGTGTGCCCTCGGAACTTGTACTAAACGTCTCCTTTCCCAATTTATGAAAAGAGTGAAGGCTTTCCTATTTAGCCTATGCCCAGTTTGAATTCATTAATAGCGAAGGTTAGCTGTCTTTATCAGATTTCAACTGTTTAGGTCTGATTGTTTAAAAAATTGCATTGAGTGCCCTCTGGGTTGGAAAGTAAGATAGAAGTAAAAGGAGGAGGAGGAGGAGGAGGGGGAGGAAGAAGAGGAGGAGAAGGAGGAGGGGAAGAGGAAGAAGAGAAGGAGGAGGAGAAGGAGAAGGGAGAGAAGGAGAGGAGGGGAGGGGAAACAGGAAGAGAAGGAGGGGAAGAAGAAGGGGAGGGGAAGGAGGAGAAGGAGGAAGAGGAGGAGGAGGGGGAGGAAGAAGAGGAGGAGGAGGAGGGGAAGAGGAAGAAAAGGAGAAGGAGGAAAAGGAGAAGGGAGAGGAGAAGGAGAAGGAGAGGAAACAGGAAGAGAAGGAGGGGGAAGAAGAAGGGGAGGGGAAGGAGGAGAAGGAGAAAGAGAAGGAGAAGAAGGGGATGGAGGAAGAGGAGGAAAAGGGATGGGGAAGAGGGGAAAAGGAGAAGGAGAAGGAGAAGGGTTTGAGGAAGGAGGAAGGGGAAGAGAAGGAGAACGAGAAGGAAGAGGAGTAGAAGGAGGAAAAGGAGGAGGAAAAGGAGAAAGGAGAGAAGGAGAAACAGAAGGAAAAAGGCATACTGAGAAATGAAGTGAAGGGACATGCAACCGAAGGAACGATGTAGAAGGATAACTAGCTATTGATTGAAAAAAGAGCCAAGATGGAGGCAGAGTCTCCTGTTGATTGAATCCGCGCAAAATATGAGGCCTGTGTAAATATTCCAAACTCTGATCCCATTTAAGCCGATCTGCAGCATCCACTGTATTTGCTTTGACGAATCAGCTCAAATACACCTAAATCAACACAAATCGTTTCGAATGCCATTTTCCCTTTATGGAGATATGCAGGATCGCATCAAACTGGACCGAAATCTGCTCAGGCCTTAAGGAGTAATCCATACCAGGGAACTATAGTCAGTCCTTGATTTACAACCGCAACGGAGCCCAAAATTTGCTAAGTAAGACAGTTGTTAAGTGAGTTTTGCCCCATTTTACGACCTTGCTAGTTGTTATCACTGCAGTTGTTAAGTTAGTGATACAGTTGTTAAGTGAATCTTAACTTTGCTTGTCAGAAGGTCGCAAAAGGGCGATCACCTGACTCCGGGAAACATTGCGACCGTCATAAGAACAAGTCAATTGCCAAGCCTCTGAATTTTGATCACGTGACCACTGGGGAGGCTGCAACGGTCGTAAGTGTGAAAAACGGTCATAAGTCCCTTTTTTCAGTGCTGTTGTAACTTCGAACGGTCACTAAACGAACTGTTGTAAGTCAAGGACTATCTGTATAAGCGGAATGGAAAAGGGTTCTAAGCGGTGGTTAAAAACTCAGTTTTCTAAGAAAGAAATTTCTATGAATTTTGCATAATTCATCTTCTTCTTATTATAGGATTATGCATTTCATGCTACTCATTAGATCAAACATATTTGTTCTATCCAGCTGAAAGTTAATTTGAACTTTTCATATTGGCTTTTTTAAAAAAAAAATTGATAGTGTCTGCCAGAGTACAAAGGCAGAGGGCTGATTGATTAATTCATTAGACTTGTATTTAAGATGTCTCATTCTATCCCTTGGTTTTAGCCTGTCTATAAGGCATATATATATATATATATTGGTTTTTAATGTTCTCTGTCTCTGTGGTGAGATGGGAAGGAACAAATTGCATCCTAGATGCTTAAAATGCACTCATCTCCTGGTGTAGTTCGCTGTGTGTTCAAGAGTAAATAATTATTCATTGTAATAATTCCATGAACCTACAATTTGAGAAAGACAGTGAAGGCTATTAGTGCAAAATCTTCCAGGCTCCTGCTTAGCTATAAACGGATTACTGTTAGCAGCCAAAATGTAGAGCAAAATTAACCTAAGGGTCCAATATTAACACTATTAATTCCATAAGAAACTACTGTTTTCTCCAAATATAAATTCCCAGTTCGATCTTTGACAGATATTCCTCATAATGTAATAATTTCTTCAACCAGTGAGCAGCAAACATTAAATAAAGACATTGGTGGTTTGGGATATTTTCTATACTTCTCTATCTTCACTGAGCAAGAAGAAAGAAAAAATTTAAAACATTTCGCAGCAATCTTTTTGGGTCTGGAGATAACGTGCCACTTAATGCTACGTCTGGCTCGGCGCTCTCTCTCTCTCAAAGTCTAATTAAAGATTATTGCCATCCACAAATGCTTTCAATATAAATCCAGCACATTAGCTATTCAACATGTAATTTAATCATGAGGTAATCTTCAGTTCTGGATATTCTCCAGTTCTGCATCAAGTGTAGTTAAACTTGGTAGAGNGGAGCGCCTTAAAGATGATAGTCAGCACCTTGAAGCGCACCCGGAAGGCCACCGGCAGCCAATGCAGCTCGCGCAGCAGCGGTGTTACGTGGGAGCGACGAGTCCCTCCCAACACCGCCCGCGCGGCCGCATTTTGGACTAGCTGGAGCCTCCGGGTGCTCCTCAAGGGAAGCCCCATGTAGAGAGCATTACAGTAGACTTATGACTGCTTTTCACACTTAAGACTGTTGCAGCATCCCTCTGGTCATGTGATCAAAACTCAGGCGCTTGGCAACTGGTTCATACTGTCAGGAAATTTCTCCTCAGTTCTGGGTTGGTTCTCTCCTTGATTAGTTTCCATCTTGTCCTGCCTTCAGGTGCTTTGGAGAACAGCTTGACTCCCGTGGTGGAATTCAAATACCTGAACAACCGGTTCTCTTATTCGATGCAGGCCTGGGCCTCCAAGGCCTAGAACGGACTTCCAGAAGTGGCCTCCATGCACTTCCTGTGGGCTGTTCTAGGCCTGGGAAGCCTCCTCCAGGCTTCCAAGGCCAAGAACGGACTTCCGGAAGTGGCATCCATGCACTTCCTGTGGGCCATTCTAGGCCTGGGAAGCCTCCTCCAGGCTTCCAAGGCCAAGAATGGACTTCTGGAAGTGGCATCCATGCACTTCCTGTGGGCCATTCTAGGCCTAGGAAGCTTCCTCCAGATCTCCAAGGCCTAGAATGGACTTCTGGAAGTGGCATCCATGCACTTCCTGTGGGCTGTTCTAGGCCTGGGAAGCCTCCTCCAGGCCTCTAAGGCCCAGAACGGACTTCCGGAAGTGGCATCCATGCACTTCCTGTGGGCCGTTCTAGGCCTGGGAAGCCTCCTCCAGGCCTCCGCCTAGACTGGACTTCTGGAAGCCATCCGGTTCTCCGAATGCAGCAAAATTTAGCTACCGGTTCTACCGAACCAGTGCGAACCGGCTGAATCCCACCATTGCTTGACTCCCTCTTCTTTGTGGCAGCCCCTCAGATATTGGGACACTGCTATCATGTCACCCCTCCCCCAGTCCTTCTCTTCCTTAGGCAAGACATACCTACCTAGTTCCCTCAACCATTCTGTTTGTGCTCGTTTCTGCTTTTGTTTGTCAATCCCTTCCCAAATGAATGATTATCGAGGATAAGTCTGTCTTGATGGCGTGGTAGCGAAGAGGTGGCAGATGGTGAATGGAATCCCCCAGCATCTCTGCCTGTCATCTAAACAAGACATGGAGACCTCAGTGCCTCAAAGAGCCCAAATGCTCTGTTAAGCAGGCTGGTGGCCTCATGAAACTAAGAAAAATAACCGTAAAATAATGTTGAGGCGCTAGAAAAGAATGCAGAGAAGAGCAACAAAGATGATCAGGGGCCTAGAGGCTAAATTGTATGATCAATGGCTAAGGAAAGTGGATAGGTTTAGCCTAACAATGAGAAGGATTAAAGGAGATATCTATGGAGATGCTCAGTCATCCAGGTCAGGGCTGTCCCAAAAATACTTTTTCAGGATGCAACTGGACTTTCTTGTTTTACTTTTGAAGACGTTACGCTTCTCATCCAAGAAGCTTCTTCAGCTCTGACTGGGTGTTGGGGAATGGAAGGATTTACACTCCTTGCAGACAGCTGGTCATTTGCCTTCGAGTCACTGAGGCCACCTGGAGGTTTGTCTGTGTCCTCAGGGTCACCTGAGTGGTGCAAATAGGCCTTCTTGGAACTGTTGTAAGGACTGTGTTGTAGACTGGAGGTAGATGATGTCATATCCCTCCCCCTCTGTTGAGAGAGGGGTGTTCAATTTGGACACAGATGGCCATTCCCCACCATCCAGTCAGAGCTGAAGAAGCTTCTTGGATGAGAAGCGAAACGCCATCAAAGGAAAAACAAGGAAGTCCGGTTGCCTGGTGAAAAAGCAGCGTTGCGGCAATTAGGGAAGACGTGATAGCATCTTCCGATACTTCAAGGGTTGCCACAGGGAAGAGGGTGTCCATTTATTGTTCAAAGCACCTGAGGGTAGGGCAAGAAGCAACCGGTGGAAGGTCCTCAGAAGAAGATCCAACCTGGAAATAATTGTCAGGAATTCCCTGGCAATACGAACAATTAAACTAAATTCTAACTAAATTATTATTATTATTATTATTATTATTATTATTATTATTATTATTATTATTATTATTATTATTATTATTATTATTATTATTATTATTATTATTAATTGGACTTATATGCCGCCCTTCTCCCCATGGGACTCAGGGCGGCTCACAGCATATTAAAACAGTATAAAACATTATCCCCAATAAAAACCAATTAAAAACAAATATTTGTCGCTGTGTCTTATTAAAATCATTAAAATTGTCCCTATTTAAAATTCACCCTAGGCCAGACCCGCTTGCTGAAAAAGCCATGTCTTG
>NW_015389527.1:366882-379648 GCF_001527695.2 Protobothrops mucrosquamatus
AACAAGCCCACTTGAACCCCTTGCCCCCATTTCACAAGGAGGGACTCCACGCCGTCTATCTGAGGCACAGTGGTCTCCCTAGGACAAAGGCTCTCCCTTATAATGACCGCTACCCCCCCGCCCCTACCCCGGGTCCTTGGCTGATGGAATGCCTGAAAACCCGGCGGGCAGATGTCTACAAGAGGAACTCCTCCTTCCACGCCCAGCCAGGTCTCAGTGATGCCCGCCAGGTCCGCACCCCCCTCTAAAATAAGATCTTGTATGAGGGGGGCCTTATTAACCACGGACCTGGCATTACATAGCATCAGCCGATGGTCCCGGGCCGGAGGATCTAGGTCTCCTGGGGACCGAGTGGAGACCTGAGGACCGGAGCACCCACAAGCTTGTAAATAGCGTGTGCGTGCTCCCCTAACTTGATATGGTCCTCTGCTCCCGCCATATCTGCCCCTCCCACTGACCGTACTAATTCCTCTCTCCTCCTTCAACCCCTTCGTTTTTTTTCCTTGACATTATCTGGGGACGTGATGATGACAGTGCTGAAGGATACTCAAGATAGTATTTTCTCTCCTATCCCGTTTGGAAGCAGTTTGGGGACTATCACATTACATCTCCTCAAGGCTCAATAACGTATGTCTATTTTAGTTCTTTAAAAAGTTTTTTTTTTAAAAAAAAAAAGAACGGCCTGGTCAAAACCTGGCCATTTGATGCTGCATTTCAGCAGCATATTCACACGTGTGTGTGTGTGTGTGTGTGTGTGTGTGTGTGTAATTGCTTTTCCTGATCCATACCTATATTTGCACAGCTAACAGCTTATGAATCACCCCAATTCAGGCCTTCATTAAATGATTATTACATGAGCTGTCCCTGAAAACTTCAGCTTTGCTTCCTTCCTCCCAAATTCCTATGAATCAGTGGTTCTCAACCTTTTTAATGCCGCGACCCCCAACCGGTCGTAAGTCTAGGACTAAACCGGGCGTAAGTCGAGGACTAAACCGGGCGTAAGTCTAGGACTTTCCCTGCCTGGGAGCGCCACACATGCGTGGTTCCGCCTCCTGCGCCAGCCGAGGCGTAGCTGGCAAGTGGCAGAGACGGAGCAGGCCGACCGCCAGCTGGCCCAGCTCAAGGGAGGTAAGGCACCCGCCGGAAAAGGGGAAAAAAATGGCGGACAGCCTTGCTTGGTGACCCCCGTGAAATAGTCGATCGACCCCAAATGGGGTCGCGACCCATAGGTTGAGAACCGCTGCTATGAATGATCACCAGTAGGCCCACAGACTCTCGTAGAAGGGAAATGTCTCATTTGCAATGTCTTATAGCAGGGGGTCTTCAAACTTGGCCCTTTGATGACTTGTGGACTTCAACTCCCAGAATTCCTCAGCCAGCGTGCCTGGCTGAGGAATTCTGGGAGTTGAAGTCCACAAGTCATAAGAGGGCCAAGTTTGAAGACCCCTGTCTTATAGCTACCGACCAAGCCCTGGTGGTGCAGTGGTTAGAATGCAGTATTGCAAACAAACTCTGCCCACAGCCAGGAGTTCGATCCTGACCGGCTCAAGGTTGATTCAGTCTTCCGTCCTTCCAAAGCAAACTCTGCCGACAGTCAGGAGTTCGATCCTGACCAGCTCAAGGTTGGCTCATAATTTCTGTCCTTCCGAGGTTGGTAAAATGAGGACCCAGATTGTTTGGGGCAATATGTTGACTCTGTAAACTACTCAGAGAGGGCTCTAAAGCACTGTGAAGCGGTTTATAAGTCTACGTGCTATTGCTATTACTACTGGTTATAAGGCAAGGGAGTTTGAAAATCGGTGTGCACATAGTTGTACGTGCAAAGTCTCCCCAAAGGTGACCACAACCGTATCTCTGTGGAAACCTTTTGGAGAATGACCAAACATTAGAGTAACGCCGAGAGATTTGTGGCTTATCCAATCAGCTCTTACAGTATTTTCAGTTGTTGAATTTCTGATCAGAGAGCCAGTTTGGTCTAGTGCAGGGATAGGTAACCTTGGTTCTTTTATGACTCGTGGACTTCAACTCCCAGAATTCCTGAGCCAGCCATGCTGAAGGGAAAGAGAGAGGTTTCCAAGCTGAGCCATGCTGGCTCAGGAATTCTGGGAGTTGAAGTCCACAAGTCATGAAGGGGCCATACTTCCCCCATGCTAACTCGGGAATTCTGGGAGTCCATGAGTCATAAAAGAGCCAAGGTTGCCTACCCCTGGTCTAGTGATTCAGGAACCAGGCTGGAAACAGGGGGAACCTGAATTCAAGTCCCACCTTTGTCACAAAAGCCAGCTGGGTCTATCTATCTCTCCTTGATTAGTTTCCATCCGTTGCTTCTTGTCCTGCCTTCCGGTGCTTTGGAGAACAGGTCGTCCCTCTCTTCTTTGGGGCAGCCCCTGAGATATTAGAAGACTGCTATCATGTCAGCCCCAGTCCTTCTTTTCATTAAAATAGATGATATGACCTAGTTAGAGTTTCCTGCCTGAGCAGGGGTTGGACTAGATGACCTTCAAGATCCCTTCCAACATCAACATCATCATCATCATCATCATCATCATCATCATCATCATCATCATCATCATTATTATTATTATTATTATGGATCATCGCACAGTCAGCCAAATGTTCAGACTGGATTTGGCATTTTTGCCTACCTATAGAGTCCTTACCCAGGACCTGGGATAGGCAGATGTGGATGTCTGATGGTATTACAGATATCGTCGCAGGATGGAAGCAGTTCCTAGTAAGGCCGCCTTTTGCAATTGACTAAGGGCGAATTTGTCAATGCCAATGGTGTTCAAGTGGTGCTCCAGTTGTTTCGGGATTGCACCCAAGGCGCCTATTACTATTGGTACTACCCTTGCTTGCCTTTGCCACAGTCTTTGTATTTCTATTTGTAGGTCTTTGTATTTTGTTTTCTTCTCCAGTTCTTTCTCGTTTATCATCATCATCATCATCATCATCATCATCATCATCATCATCATCATCATCATCATTATTATTATTATTATTACTCCTGAAAAACCATGAAAACCAGAACTAGGTAGTCACCCGAACCAAGAGCCATATATCCTGATCACATTTATATTTTCAGTATAGCACAACTCTTTAATGCTCTGTAGAATTCGTTTGGTACCCAAATTGACAATTGAGAAACTCGAAAAAACAACGATGGGGAGAGTTACACCCTGCATCTGTTAAGGTCAAGAAGGGGAGATTAGATTTCGGGACAGCATCCCTGTCTACCTTTTCAGACATGGTGGGTGGGTGGGTGGGAGAAACATCTCACACAAAGGGAAAAGGTTGAGCTGCAAAAAAAAAAAAAAAAGGATCACAGGAACATTTTTGTTTTGCTTAATGTCGGTGCTAAATAACCCTTTAGGAAGGCGAAAGGCACAAGGAACATCTTATCTTTCCTCTGAACTCAATCCAAACAAAGAGTCGACTGTTATCAGAGCAGTGATGCAAGAAACCCAATCAGTCCGTTCCTCCATGGGCATAAAAGTTCAGCAAACTAGCTTTGATTGAAAAGATCTCCAGCCCAAATGGAAGGCAGAGAGATCAGATAAAGCCGCTTCTGGAAGTAATGCTGAAAAGTTTGAGGATGGAGTTAAAAGGACAGGGCAGATCCATGGACCGGGAAGGGAGGGGAGGAGAGAGAGGAGGAACTTCGGCAGAAAAGTTATCTAAGAGCTGGTGCAACTGAACGGGACGCAGAGTGGGGAAGGGAAGGCTCTGACTGCAATTCAATTTAATTTAATTTAATTTAATTTAATGAGTGTTTGATTACGCTCCTTTGAAAAAAGCTAAACCACCACTTGGCCTTCCCTTCTCCGAGTACAGGAACTCCTCGAGTTACAATCATTCGTTTAGTGACTGTTCGAAGTTACAACAGCACGGAAAGCGAAGCGTAACGGATTCCAAAATTTCCACTGCTAAGCCAAAGGGTCGTTAAGTGGGGTTTTGCCCCACTTTACGACCTTTCTATCTTGCCGCAGTTGTTAAGTGAATCGCACTGCGTTCATGTCAGAAGCACCGAGGCGCTTCCGGGTTGAAAAGATTAGCCGGTGACATCACTGTTGCTCAGGGGATGCCCAGTCGGGGGCTCCGTTCATGTACTAGGTAGGAGCTGAAGTGATGGACGGGAGCTCAACCTCACCCCACAGTAGATCCCGGGTCTCAACCTGCAACCCGGCGTCCTAACCATGAGAGCCACCATACTCCTTGTCAAGTAAATCACTGCAGTTCTTAAGTTCGTAACACAGTTGTTAAGTGACTCTATCAATCCCATTGAATCTGTTCATCAACAGGTTGTCAACGCTGCTAACATTGGATGTTTTTGCTCTGACAACAGTCGGAGATGCAACCATTTTCTTCTTATGTTTTACTCTTAGAGTTAGAGTTAGAGTTAGATGATGCTGGGGGGAGGAATGTGCATGAGAGTTTAGCTAGACATGACAATACTGAACCTAGTGTGAGAACCAAGGTTATTGAAGCAAGAGATGATAAGAATTGGTGGGCTGGAGAACTGGAGGGAAAGCCTGCATTTCAAACTAATTGGAGAATGTGATTTATGACTGTTAATTGGAGGAGGGAATTGTGCTTTGATACTATGTGCCCAGGGGAGGGGAATCCAGTTTTTGGCTTCGATTATGTAAGTGCCGGCGTTATGCTTCTCTAATAAAGATTCTTTAAGGTAAACAAAGAGAGGTAAACTCTCTCTCTCTCTCTCTCTCTCTCTCTCTCTCACACACACACACACACACACACACACACACACACACACACGTAACTGTGGTTTAGTGCAGAGGTCCCCAACCTTTTGGGCACTAGGGACCGGTTCCGTGGAGAGAGGTTTTTCCATGGACCAGAGAGTACATAGTTTTGTGTGCTGCCTACATCCCACGGATGGGGCTTTGCTTGTTTGTGCAGACCGTTAGCTAGCACGCTGCGGACCGGTACTGGTCCACGGACCGGGGGTTGGGGATCCTTAGTTTAGTGAGTGCATTAATATTCCCCAGCAACTCCCTTCACCAAAACCCCCAGAACTGTCTCAATTAAGTCCAGCCACGATCACACCAATGCTACTCCATAAAGCAAAGGACAAAAGACTCCACAAGGCACTTTCCCAATCAAAATAAACCCACCAGGCAAAGTTAAATCCACAATACAAAAGGGTTCACGAGATAAGAAAAGTCCGGAGTTCACAAGGCACGACCCAAGTCAAGGCACAATATCAATCCAAAGTGAGGCAGGAAATCACCACCACCAGAAAACACACAACTAGGGAAGAAACAAATTGTTCCCAGCATCACTTCCGTTTCTCTGCTGTGCTAAAGAGCCAGCTTCCGGTGCACCCCATCAAGAAGGGCGAGGCTTTCTCCTCATGAGTAGTCTGGCTGGCCTTCTCTGCTCCTGCCTTTTCTCTGGTCTACGTATTCTTGGATCAAGTGTAGAAGGCAGTTCCTCCTGCTGTCTGCAATTGCAAGCTTTCCCCAGCTGGAGCCTCAGCCAAATCCCTTCCAGAGGGCTGTTCGGAGCCATCAATCAACTCAGTTCCTGACACACTAGGAATCAGCTTGTCCTCCCCCTGAGCTGATATCTACAGAGGTATCTGGGGAATTGTCGGAGGGAATCATCACACCAGAACTGGATGCATCTCTTTTAAACCACTGTGGGAAGTCAGCCCCCCAGAGAAGGAAATATTAAAAGGGCAGAAAAATATATTTCCTCAAAGGATCTTAAAGAGGCAGAAAAGCATCCTCAGTTTTTCTTAATAGCCCCAAGTCTCCCTCCCCCAAGCAGAAACCAGCTCTATAGAAATGCAGATGTAAATCCAGGAAGGCTGGAGCTAGAAGATTAAGAAGACAAAGACACCTAAGATCTACATACCCCACCCAAACTCTAAGACAAGACATAATAGGATTAACCCACAGATGCCAAAGGGACTCAGGTCAAAATACATGACACAGGAAATACAAAGCCTCAAACAGGAACAGGAAATAGCTTCAAGAGCCCCAGAGGGTATAAAAACCCACTCCCTACATGTGCTCACTCCTTTTTTCCAGAGCCATCTTCCTATCTGGCTCTCCTCTTCAATAAACTGCAACCTTCTTTCTAAAGCAGTCGCCATGTTGTTTATCCCCGGCTTGGACTGAACCATGATGAAGACTTTTCCTTCAACACCACCAACATTGACAGGAACATTGGTTTGTATATAAACAAAGAGCAAACCCCACTCCCTTCTAGTACTGATGACGTTACCTAGTTGGGTAATAAAATGTCCACAAGAAAACATCCAAACTCAAAGAGCATCAAGGACGCACAATATGTCAATCCTAACAGTCAAGTCCCTTATTTCATTCACTATTATTATTATTATTAAATTTCTTTGCCACCTATCTCACCCCGCTGAGTCCCTGCAATGCCCCAAGTGGGAAGACGCTGCATAAAATCCACCTCTTCTTCCTTTGACAGAGACAAATCCAGCACACACTTTACTGAAGCAGCAAAGCTGTACGTTACTAAACTTTCAATTGGCTCAAACTAGTTAGGGTCAATTATTCCAAATTCTGTCTGACCGGTGTTTTTATTGCTTCCTCTTTACCAAGTCGCAAGGGACTCCGAGCCCCATCTGGTAACGGCTGTCCTTGAGACACAATGGATTGCCACTGTGAGGATGAATTGGGCTAACTAGTCTTTTGGGAGAGTGAGGGGTTCCCCCCGTACACACTGACCAATTTTATGTACGCCCTTGCTTCATCTCTTCGTACCTCCACACTAAATGGCCACCGAGGGAATTAAACCAGGATCGGGGGGGGGAACTGAAACCCTAAGCGCTAGGTAGAGAAAGAAGTTTGCTAAAGAAGTGGGAGGAGAAATCAGATCAGCCAAAATATACAAGCTGCCTTCGATTTAAACAAGATGGAGCACAACTCTTCTGCTTTACAACTTCTTACCCTGAACCTGTGCAAAAAAAAAAAAAATTTCACGCTACAAATTTCCTTGGCACAGCTGCAAAGCACACCCCAAACAGACAATTTTGCAACGAAGCTCGCTATTTTTAATTCCGACTCCCCAAATCTATGTTTTGACCTTGTCTATCTGTGTGCCAAAATTTACCTCAGCAATAGTTCTTCGGGGAGAACTATTGTGTGTGTGTGTGTGTGTGTGTATGAGTGTGTGTGTGTGTGTGTGTGTGTGTGAATTTAATGTTTTACAACATGCTTCTCCCTTCTCTTCTACCTATTGCCTCCTTGCCTTTCTGGGTGAAAAAGCAGTTGGTCAAGAAAGAAAATTGTCCTGAAAGACAGTGGATAAATATGCCAGCGAAATCAGTTAATATGGAGATTGATAGTAGAGAATATGTGTAGTTCAGGGTTGAACCGAGGGGTCCTTGGTGCTCTCTGAGCTTGGTGGTTTTCTTGCAGACGTTTCATGACCCAACTAGGTAACATCAGTGCTAGAAGGAAGTGGGGTTTGTGGAATGGAGGGAGGAGGAGGAGGAGGATGAGAATGATAACAACAACTCTGGGGTCCTTGGTGCTCTCTGAGCTTGGTGGTTTTCTTGCAATGTTTCGTGACCAAACTAGGTAACATCATCAGTGCTAGCAGGAAGTGGGGTTTGTGGAATGGAGGGAGGAGGAGGAGGAGGAGGAGGAGAAGGAGAAGGAGAAGGAGGAGGAGGAGGAGGTGGAGGAAGATGACAATGACAATGACAACAACAACTCTGGGGTCCTTGGTGCTCTCTGAGCTTGATGGTTTTCTTGCAGATGTTTCGTGACCAAACTAGGTAACATCATCAGTGCTAGAAGGAAGTGGGGTTTGTGGAATGGAGGGAGGAGGAAGAGGAGGAGGGGGTGAAGGAGGAGGAGGAGGACAACAACAGTTCTGGGGTCCTTGGTGCTCTCTGAGCTTGGTGGTTTTCTTGCAGACGTTTCATGACCCAACTAGGTAACATCAGCAGTGCTAGAAGGAAGTGGGGTTTGTGGAATGGAGGGAGGAGGAGGAGGAGAAGAAGGAGGAGGAGGAGGATGAGAATGATAACAACAACTCTGGGGTCCTTGGTGCTCTCTGAGCTTGATGGTTTTCTTGCAGATGTTTCGTGACCAAACTAGGTAACATCATCAGTGCTAGCAGGAAGTGGGGTTTGTGGAATGGAGGGAGGAGGAGGAGGAGAAGGAGAAGGAGGAGGAGGAGGTGGAGGAGGATGACAATGACAACAACAACTCTGGGGTCCTTGGTGCTCTCTGAGCTTGATGGTTTTCTTGCAGACATTTCGTGACCAAACTAGGTAACATCATCAGTGCTAGAAGGAAGTCGGGTTTGTGGAATGGAGGGAGGAGGAGGAGGAGGAGGAGGAGGAGGAGGAGGAGGACAACAAAAGTTCTGGGGTCCTTGGTGCTCTCTGAGCTTGGTGGTTTTCTTGCAGATGTTTCATGACCAAACTAGGTAACATCATCAGTGCTAGAAGGAAGTGGGGTTTGTGGAATGGAGGGAGGAGGAGGAGGAGGAGGAGGAGGAGGAGGAGGTAGAGGAGGATGACAATGACAACAACAGTTCTGGGGTCCTTGGTGCTCTCTGAGTTTGGTGGTTTTCTTGCAGATGTTTCATGACCAAACTAGGTAACATCATCAGTGCTAGAAGGAAGTGGGGTTTGTGGAATGGAGGGAGGAGGAGGAGGAGGAGGACTGTGGGGTCCTTGGTGCTTTCTGAGCTTGGTCATTTTCTTGCAGACATTTCATAACCCAACTAGGTAACATCATCAGTGCTAGAAGGGAGGGGGTTGCTTTCTTTCTCTTTTTTTTAATGCCAAGTTTTTTTTTAACATCAAAGTTAACACTAGACCAACAATCAAGAAGTAAAGAATACCCAAATCAAGGAACTACCAATTCAGACAAATCAGCTAACAATAAACAATGGCCTAATCAAGGAGATACCAAGAACACTCCCACTAACGGAGCAAGCCACTTGTACATAAACTGGGACAAAACCCCCCTCCCTTCTAGCACTGATGATGTTACCTAGTTGGGTAATAAAACGTCTGCAAGAAAACCACCAAGCTCAGAGAGCACCAAGGACCCACAACGTGGAGATCCTAACAACAAACTGCCTTACTTGATTAATCCTGATGGTCTTCTTTTCTTTTTGGTCCCCTCAATTGTTTGATGCATTTTTTTAACTGCTTTAATCAATAAATTATATTGCTTAGTTTTGTTTTAATTGTGCACGCCACACAGAGTTACACGCGAGTAGGATAAATTCAATCAATAAGAAAAAGCACAGTTCCACTTTAAATCCAATTCAACCCCCACACCAAGCACAAAACCTTGCCTTCCATGGTATCTTGGCATTCCACTGTAATTTTGATTTGTAATATTTCAGTTTTCACTCCGTTATTATTTTTTGGATTCAGGCTTTTATACCACTCTGTGTGTTTCTATCGTAAACTGCCCAGACTCACATAGGACAAACGGGTAGTGTAGAAATGAGATAAAGGTGTAGCTCTTCACGTACGACCCACAACTGGACCCCAAAATTTCCGTTGCTAAGTGAGACAGTTGTTAAGTGAGTTTTACGACCTTTCTTGCTACAATTGGTAAGTGAATCAACTGCATTTTTTTTTCCTTGGGGTTTTATTAACATGTCATGCCTGTTAATTACCAGTTTTGCAAAAAGGAACACGACCGGTCTGTTAGCGCAGGGCTTTTCAACCAGTGGTACGGGTACCACCTGTGGTACATTGGCACCTGGAAGGTGGTACGCGACCATCCCAGAAAAGTGGTAGCAGGGGAGGGGAATGAGCTGAACCGGTGGCAGCACCGCACAAGCCTGAGCGAGAGACGGCTGGAGCTGCAGGGGTGTCCAGGCTCAGCAGAAGCGCCAGGATCAGCGCCAGGCTCCAGCTGGAGCTGGGTGCTGATCCTGGCGCTTCTACTGAGCCCTGAAGAAGCACCGATCAGCTGGAATGTTGCAGCATCTCCAGGGTCTTGTGATTTACGTTCAGATGCTTGGCAACTGATTCATATTTATGACGGTCACAGTGTCCCAGGGTCATGTGAAGTGACCAAAACCTGCTGCAACCACCCAGCAGATGGGGGGAATAAAAACCAAACACCCCCTCACACCATCCCCGCTGCCAATCCCCAACAGAAATGCTCACAACAATGAAAACCTTGGACAGGAGGAAGAGCGCCGCCAGGTGGGCAGGCAGGTGTCTTGCTCGGCTGTGGCTTGGGGGGCACTTTTTTCAGTGCCATTGTAACTTCGAACAGTCACTAAGTGAACTGTTGTAACTCGAGGACTACCTGTACTTTATCACTTTTTTCCTTTTTTGGGGGGGGGGGTCATCAAGTTTTTGACACCTTGCTAGGCGACTGGTGGTACTCGGATGTTGCCATATCCTAAAAGTGGTACAATGGGTGAAAAGGTTGAAAAGCCCTGTGTTAGCGAGTCTGCATTTAAAAACCCAGCCTTTTTCCTCGTTAATTAATTCATCAGTTTTGCCTTTATTATTTGGCATCTTTTCTTAATTTTTGTCAATACGCCACACCCTTTTTCATTTTCCTAACACTGCTCCGCAGTACAAGCCGGAGTCTGATGTAAGTATTTCCTCGGGGGAGTGTCAGTGGTGTAAATACATAATCACATTTAACATTTATGTAGCCATAATACCAACGATTAATTTAGTTTACTCTGTTATGGTGCATGACCAGAACACAGAAACAATCAGAAGAGAAACGTGTCAAGCTAACCCACCGTTGATTTATAGCACTTAATTTATAAACCGGCACATTAATACTCTCAGAGTGAGTCAGAATTGCCACGTTTCATCACTTATTTCTTAATCACACGAATTCAGGACCAGAATTTGGCAGCTTTAAAAGGACAGGTGGTCTCGATTTACAACCGGACGCTTAAGTGATCGTTTGAACTTACGACGGAATCCCTGAAAAGTTACTTATGATCCGAACTTAAAGCGGTGGCAACGCCCCCATAGTTGCGTGAACAAAATTTGGGTGTTTGAGAATCCCACCCGCTCTTACAACATACCGCAGGGAAGCTGTGGAGCAGGGGTCCTCAAACTTGGCCACTTTAAGACTTGTGGACTTCAACTCCCAGAATTCCCCAGCCAGCCATGCTATGTCCTATTCTGCCCTATTCTGTCCTGTCCTGTTCTATCCCATCCCATTCCATCCCATCCCATATATTCTGTTCTGTTCTGTTCTATTCTATTCTGTTGTTCTGTTCTGTTCTGTTCTGTCCTGTCCTGTCCTGTCCTGTCCCGTCCCGTCCCGTCCCATCCCATATATTCTATTCTATTCTATTCTATTCTATTCTATTCTATTCTATTCTATTCTATTTCTATTCCATCCCATATATTCTATCCCATCCCATCTCATCCCATCCCATCCCATCCCATCCCATCCCATCCCATNCCCATCCCATATATTCTGTTCTGTTCTGTTCTGTTCTATCCCATCCCATCCCATCCCATCCCATCCCATATATTCTATTCTATTCTGTTCTGTTCTGTTCTATTCCCTATTCCCTATTCCCTATTCCCTATATTCTATTCTATTCTATTCTATTCTATTCTATTCTATTCTATTCTATTCTATCCCATCCCATCCCATCCCATATATTCTGTTCTGTTCTGTTCTGTTCTGTTCTGTACTGTTCTATCCCATCCCATCCCATCCCATCCCATCCCATCCCATCCCATCCCATATATTCTATTCTATTCTATTCTATTCTATTCTATTCTATTCTATTCTATTCTATTCTATTCTATTCTGTTCTGTTCTGTTCTGTTCTGTTCTGTTCTGTTCTGTTCTATTCCCTATTCTCTATTCCCTATTTTCTGTTCTATGCTATGCTATGCTATGCTATGCTATGCTATGCTATGCCATGCCATGCCGTGCCGTGCCGTGCCGTGCCGTGCCGTGCCATGCCATTCCATTCCATTCCATTCCATTCCATGCCATTCTATTCTATTCTATTCTATTCTATTCTATTCTATTCTATTCTATTCTATCCTATTCTGAAAGGACTTTTTCATACAACTCCCTAGAAGTTGGGGAGTCAGTGCCCCAGTCGTGATCCTTCGGGTTGCAAAATGGATGGGCCCGCAAAGCAATTTTCAAGCCTGTTTAAAGCCCTTCCTGGCTTCTCCTTGGAGGCAGTTCTCAAAAAAAATCAAATCTGGTACCCGGGAGAAGTTTCAGGGCCCTCATTAACCCTACGAAAGAAGCCATTCCAACTCTCTTGTCGTTAAAGCTTGAAGATGCCATCGAGAGCCTCTCTTGTCATTTTTCAAGTCTCTCTTTCCCCCAAACAAGATTTCTCTCCAAGTTCCATAACGATCTTCACGGCTGTTCAAATGCTCCCCTAATTTGTCAACATCTGTCAGCTGCACCCTCCTGCGGGTATAGGAGATGTGCAAATATCACCTCTCTACGGAGGGCGCACGCGTGTTTTCTTACACACTCAGATTGCCTTTTTTTTTTGTCACCTTAGAACATCCTGCGCTTACATATATTACACGTCTGCTCTCTGCCAAACCTCCAAGGTCTTTTTTTTATTTTTTGGGCATGATTTCTGTCCAAGCTGCCTTGTCGGGGATGAATATCTGTGCTTTAGATTATTTGCTTGAGATTTATTAGCTTGGGGTCCCCACCTTGCCCCAATCTCCTACTCCTAGGCTGAGTTCTCATGTTGCAGTTTCCTTCTCCAATTTTGGACACCTGGCCTTAAATCTTTTATACGACCACTT
>NW_015389527.1:380571-390726 GCF_001527695.2 Protobothrops mucrosquamatus
TAAAAAAGACTTACACCCTATAGATAGCCTTCGAATTATAACAATTCATTTAGGGACAGTTCAAAGTTAGAATGGCACTGAAAAAAGTAACCCATGGCTCATTTTCCCACTTAAAGACTGTTGCAGCATCTCCACGGTCACGTGATCAACATTTGGGCACTTGGCAACTGGCATGTATTTATGACGGTTGCAGTGTCCCAGGGCCATGTGATCGTCATCAGAGGCTCAACCCATTCTCCAAAAGCACCCGAAGGCAGGACAAGAAGCAACGATGGAAACTGATCAAGGAGAGAAGCAACCTGGAACTAAGGAGGAATTTCCTAACAGTGAGAACAATTCATGGCTTGCCTGGAGAAGCTGTGGGTGCTCCAATACTGGAGGATTTTAAGAAGTGATCAGACAACTATTTGTCTGAAATGGTATAGGTTTTTCTGTTTGAAGCAGGGGGTTGGACTAGAACAGGGTTTTTCAACCTTTTACACCCATTGTACCACTTTTAGGATACGGCAATATCCGAGTACCACCAGTCGCCTAGCAAGGTGTCAAAAATTTGATGACCAAAAAAAAAAAAAAAGCAAAAAAGTGATGAAGTACAGGTAGTCCTCAACTTACAACGGCCCACAGGTTGGGGACCCCTGATCTAGGCCACAGAACCAAGCTAACCTTGTCTGATTTTTTTAAAAAGAACACTCTGGTGTAATTCATACATGAAGGGGAGACTTTCAGGAAAATCAAAGAATATCCCATAGACCAGGGGTAGGCAACCTTGGCTCTTTTATGACTCGTGGACTTCAACTCCCAGAATTCCTGAGCCAGCCATGCTGAGGAGAAATGGAGAGGTTTCCAAGCTGAGCCGGCTCAGGAATTCTGGGAGTTGAAGTCCACGAGTCATAAAAGAGCCAAGGTTGCCTACCCCTGCCCTAGCCTAGACTACGAAGCTGAAAGAACACCCCGAACTAAAGCAACAGCAAACAACATCTATATTCTAAAGGCCTCCGTGCCAGCAATCAATAGCCAGTTAAACAGAGATTAACACTAGACCAACAACTAAGCTGTAAAAAAACACCCCACTCAAGGAACTACCAACTCAGACAAACAATTTGTGCTCTTCTGCATAATGTAGTTTTAATAGAAAAGAATCTTTGTAGCTCAGGGTTGAACTGTGGGGTCCTTGGTGCTCTCTGAGCTTGGTGAGGTTTCTTGCAAACGTTTCATGACCCAACTAAGTAACATCATCAGTGTTTGAAGGGAGTGGGGTTTGCTCTCGGTTTCTATACATGTGGCTTGTCCTATCAGTGATGGTGGGAGTGTTCTTGGTGTTAATCTTTGCTTATCTGGGTGTTGATTGCTGGTCAGTAGGTATTAGCTTTTTGGTTGTCTCTTTTGAATGGTATGCAGTGATGATGATGATGATGATGATGATGATGATGATGATGATGATGATGATAATAATAATAATAATAATAATAATAATAATAATAATAATAATAATAATAATAATAATAATAAAGTTGGAAGGGACCTTAGAGGTCATCTAGTCCAACCCCCTGCTCAGGCAGGAACCCTACACCATTTCAGACAAATGGCTGTCCATTCTCTTTTTAAAAACTTCCAGTATTGGAGCATTCACGGTTTCTGGAAGCAGGTTGTTCCACTGGTTAATTGATCTGTCAGGAAATTTCTCCTCAGTTCTAGGTTGCTTCTCTCCTTGGTTAGTTTCCATCCGTTGCTTCTTGTCTTGCCTTCAGGTTCTTTGGAGAATAGCTTGACTCCCTCTTCTTTGGGGCAGCCCCTGAGATACTGGAACACTGCTATCATGTCACCCCTCATCCTCCTTTTCATTAAACTAGACATACCCAATTCCAGCAACTGTTCCTTAAATGCTTTAGCCTCCAGTCCCTTAATCATCTTTGTTGCTCTTCTCTGTAGTCTAGAGTATGCAGATGTTGTTTATCTCTATGTGCCTGCTGAGGGTTGATTTGTCTGAATGCCAGCAGAGATTAACATCAAGCAGTAAACAATACTCCAATCAAAGAACTACCAAATCAGTAAATAACAGCCTAATCAATGAACCATCAAGAACACTCCCAGCAACAATGTCAGGGCCAGCCACTTGTATATAACGAGTGAGCAAACCCCACTCCCTTCTAGCATTCATGGTTACCTAGTTGGGTAATGAAACGTCTGCAAGAAAACAACCAAGCTCAGAGAGCACCAAGGATTCCAGTCTTCCTCCTCTTACTCCACTCCCTTCTAGCACTGATGATGCTACCTAGCTGGGTCATGAAAGGTCTGCAAGAAAACAACCAAGCTCAGAAAGCACCAAGGACCCCACGGTCCTCCTCCTCTTCCTCCACTCCCTTCTAGCACTGATGAAGTTACCTAGTTGGATCATGAAATGTCTACAAGAAAACAGCCAAGCTCAGGGAGCACCAAGGACCCTAGAGTCCTCTTCCTCTTCCTCCTCCAATCTCACTCCCTTCTAGCACTGATGATGCTACCTAGCTGGGTCATGAAAGGTCTGCAAGAAAATAACCAAACTCAGAGAGCAGCAAGAATCCCACAGTAGGTATAACAACAAAGCTGTACGATAAAACCACAAGTATATGAAAAAAAAAATCGTGAACATCTGATTCTTTGGAACTGATGTCACCACCCCATAGACCGGACAGAGTTTGTCTTTTACGCTTGCTTAGATGCCCTCCACTTTATCATTTCCCGCAATTTCCTTGTCGTGCTTTGGTGACACTGTGGGAAATTTAAGAGAATGGTTAGGCTGAGCTGTTCAAAGCTGCTTAGAAGCTCAACCTTCTGCCAGCCAAAGCAGCCAGGTTCTGCAGCCAAAGGAGATTTTCTCCTGAGGAGCAATTATTCCCACATTTCCCCTACTGTAGATCTGGCTTTGAGTGAAGGACACCGAGTCATCGTCCTGCCCGCCATCCATTCCAAACTTCACAGATATTTTTTGCTCCACAGGCATATTTCTCCTGCTTCCCAGTGAGTTTCTAATTCAGACCTCGGTCTTTAATGACCCTGTCAACATCTTTTTCAGGCTCCCATTCTCCGGCTTTTCAGGACGCTTTTGATGAGCTGTGTTTAATTGCCTCCGGTACGTGCGAAAAATAAATGCATTTCTTGAATAAGGAGCCCTGCAAGACACTTACTGGATGAGCCAAGGATTTAATTCACCCCTTTTCCAAAACCAGGGACTATCGTAAGGCAATGGGTTAGAAAAGGGAATATATCTGAATAACTAAATGAAATCATGGAGTGTTTCATTGATTCCTGGAAAGGAGATGATCCTGAGAATAAAAACTGGGGATTTGCTGGAGGAGTGTTCTGAAGTTCACTTACATGCTCCACAGACTCAGAACCAATATCACAGTGCACGTCCATAATTATGTACCAGGTAGTCATATGTACGCAAAGTATTAGTACCGCTTTATTAAAACCCTAGTAAGACCACACCTGGAATACTGCAGCCAATTTTGGTCACCATATCACAAAAAAGATGTTGAGAGTTTGGAAAAAGTTCAGAGAAGAGCAACTAAGATGATCAAAGGCCTAGAGACTAAAACATATGAAGAACGGCTGCGGGACTTGGGTTTGGCTAGTCTAAAGAAAAGAAGAAATAGGGGAGACATGATAGCAGTGTCCCAGTATCTGAGGGGCTGCCACAAAGAAGAGGGGGTCAGATTGTTCACCAGAGCACCAGAGAGAAGGAAGAGAAACCATGGTTGGAAACTGATCAAGGAGAGAAGCAACCTGGAATTAAGGAGAAACTTCCTGACAGTGAGGACAATTAACCAGTGGAACTGTTGGCCACCAGAAAGTATGGGTGCTCCATCACTAGAGATTTTTAAGAAGAGACGAGACATTCACCTGTCTGAGATGGTATAGGTTCTCCTGCTTGAGCAGGATGGAGTAGAAGACCTCCAAGGTCCCTTCCAGTCCTATTCTATTCTAGTCCTTGACTTAAAACAGTTCATTTAGTGACTGTTCAAAGTTACAATGGCACTGAAAAAAGGACTGTTTTTCGCACTTACGACCATCGCAGTCTCCCCATGATAATGTGATCATCGCCACAGTAATCTGATCAGAATTATGACACTTGGCAACTGGCCCATATTTATGATGGTTGCAGCGTCCTGGGGGATCCCGTGATCCCGTTTTGCGATCTTCCGACAAGCAAAATCAACGGGGAAGCCAGTTTCACTGAACAACCTGGTTGCTAATTTATCAACTGCAGCAATTCACTTAACAACCGAGCCAGGAAAGGTCGTAAAATGGGTCAAAATTCACTTAACGGTCCTGCTTAGCAACAGAAATGTTGGGCTCCATTGTGGTCCTAATTTGAGGACTACCTGTATTTGAATTTGCACTAATTGCAACCTACCTGTATCTAGACTCGTTCAGTCTTCATTCTATTTTGGGTTTTTTTAGTAAAGTTTTTATTGATTTTTTTCATGCAACTCAAAAGTGCTTGTTCAACAAACGTGTGTTGTCTGAGTTTCTCATTCACTGATACAAATTAAATTCCTAATCCCTTATTCTTTTCTCCAGCTATTGATAAAATAAGTCCCAAGTTTGAAAATATTCTGTTTCTTCTTTTTCTTTCTTGGAGTCTCACTCACGGTCCATTTCCGCACAGTCTAGTATGTTTTAAATTATTTCTTCCTCTGCTGGTATTTCTTCATTTTTTTTCAATATTGTGCGAATATGATTCTTGCCGCTGTTATCACATGTCGAATCAAATATATACTTTGTTTGTCAAGCTTTTCTGCCATGTTTCTTCCTTCTATTTCTTGATTTACCACACACACTCATGTTTACAGAAACTTAAATGTATGTGTCTCCTCACATATACAATTCATTTTTTCGTGTAACAAAGTGAGCAAAACACACTCTTTACACATAACCATTTTTGATTTCCTGAACAAATGGGCTTTCATTCCATGAGTTTTCACTCTCACCTCCTCATCAGGGGCTGCCAATATTAAAATTTCTCCCTCTTTAGCAAGGTAAACAAATCAATCTTTTAAGTATAATTTGCAGTCATTCCTTCCATTTTCCCTACCGAACCTTCGGGTCTTTGGCACTTTAATTTCCATATCTATCAATCCATCCATGGATATTTCAAACCCATTCTTTGAAACGCATAATAATCCATCCAACAATGGCTTCAAAGCATTGGGCATTTCAGCCAATCACATGGCATAGTCGGTATACACAAATAAGGGCATATTTATTTTCTCTAACACAGGGGTAGGCAACCTTGGCTCTTTTATGACTTGTGGACTTCAACTCCCAGAATTCCTGAGTCAGCATGGGGGAACTATGGCCCCTTCATGACTCTTGGACTTCAACTCCCAGAATTCCTCAGCCAGCATGGGGGAACTATGGCCCCTTCATAACTTGTGGACTTCAACTCCCAGAATTCCTGAGCCGGTATGGCTCAGCTTGGAAACCTCTCCATTTCTCCTCAGCGTGGCTGGCTCAGGAATTCTGGGAGTTGAAGTCCACGAGTCATAAAAGAGCCAAGGTTGCCTACCCCTGCTCTAACAACACATTATTAAGCTTGCCTTGAAATGTTGTGGGTTCTTCATCACTCATAACAACTGCAGTGATTCACTGAACAACTGGGGCAAGAAAGGCCGTAGAAGAGGCTGAAACTCACTTAACAACTGTCTCGTTTAGTAGCAGAAATTTTGGGCTCAGTTACAGTCATAAGTCAAGGATTATCTGTATTTCAGCTGAATTTTAAGAAATCCTTTCTAGCAATACCAGCTAGGGTTGCCAGGTGTCCACTATTTGAGTGGACAGTCCACTTTTTTCACATTATGTCCACTATTTTTTTTTATTCAAAACATTTTTTTATTCAAAAGCTTTATGATGAAATGGTACGTAATCTAAAGCTGTACAGTCTACTTTTTTTACTACTTAATCCCGCCCCCCCCCCCGCTTGTCCGCTATTTTTTGGAAGCAGACCTGGCAACCCTAAATACCACCCTTTATTCACAAAAGGGGTGCCCACCCGTTCATTAAATGTGCTCAAGGGGAAGCTGGGCCTGACAGCCCCCAGGATCCCTTCTAAAATTAGCATTGCACTTCTAAATCCAGCAAGATCCAGTCTGTTTGGGAATTCAGACATCTGGAGGGATTAAAGGTCTCAAAGCTAACCAAATCCAGCCTGCCAGAAGCATAAGGAGGGAACCAGGCTCTGAAACTTAGAGGCAGTTAAAAAGAAAATTAAAGATTTGTCTGTTACAAGGCTGCCTCTTCTGGAATTCATTTTTAGGCAATAAAAATGCATAAACTTCGCGTCTTCTTTTCTTCCTTTGAGAATCTCTCTCTTGTTTTTCACCCTCAAAAGTCCATTTCAGTGTTATTTCTTCTCCTCCTCCTCCTCTTCCTTCCCTCCCTTCTATATTATCCTTCCTTCCTTCCTCCTTCCTTCCTTCCTCCTCCTCCCTCCCTTTCCTTCTGTCTATCTACTCCTTCCTTCCTTCCTTCCTTCCCTCCATCCACCCATCCATCCATCCATCCATCCACCCACCCATCCACCTCTCCTCCTTCCCTCCCTTTCTTCCTCCCTCCTCCTCCCCCCCTTTCCTTCTTTCTATCTACTCCTTCCTTACTTCTCTCCATCCACCCACCCATCCGTCCATCCATCCATTTCTCCTTCTTTCCTCCCTTCCTTCCTCCTCCTCCTCCCTCCCTCCCTCCCTTCTTTCCTTCCTTCCTCCATCCCTCCTTCCATTCCTCCCTCCCTTTCCTTCTGTCCATCTACTCCTTCCTTCCTTACTTCCCTCCATCCACCCATCCATCCATCCATCCATCTCTCCTTCTTTCTTTCCTTCCTTCCTTCCTTCCTTCCTTCCTTCCTTCCTTCCTTCCTTCCTTCCTTCCTTCCTTCCTTCCTCCCTCCTCCCTTCCTTTCTTCTTTCCTTCCTTCCCCATTCCTCCCTTCATCCCTCCCTTTCCTTCTGTCTATCTACTCCTTCCTTTCTTACTTCTCTCCATCCACCCACCCACCCACCCATCCATTTCTCCTTTCCTTCCTTCCTTCTCTCCTTTCTCCCTCCTCTCCTCCTCCTCCTCCTCCTCCCTCCCTCCCTCCCTCCCCTAAACCCTTATCAGTGTCACATTGTCCAGTGTTGGGTGAGCATTGAGGAACATTTTGTACCGATCACCAGCTGCTAAGCAGACATTGAATAAATGCTTTTGGATAACAGCACAGCCTTGTTTACTTCTACACTGCCAGTGTGTGGGTTGGGGGGTCAAGACCACGGCCCTCCCCATCTGCTGGAGATAAATGCTGGAACATTCCAAGAATCTCTAGTTCCTTCATAACAATTCTGGTTGACTTCAGGACAGGATACAACGGTGTCAATCAGGAGAAAGTATTATATAAACCTTGTTGAGAGGCATGAAACCAGTGGGTGGGATTCAGCCGGTTCCCACCAGTTCGGCAGAACCGGTAGCTATTTTTTTGTTCCTCAGGCCCAGAACGGACTTCCGGAAGCGGCATCCACACAGAGAACTGGTGGTTCCCATATTTGAATCCCACCACTGCATGAAACTATGGGAACATCTACACATGATATGGACTACATATCTGCTTCCAAATAATGAGGCCTAATAAAAATAAGAGAATAGCAGAATAACAGAGCTGGAAGAGCTATTGGAGGTCATCTAGTCCAACCCCCTTGTCAGGCAGGAGACCCTATAACAGTGGTGGCGAACCTATAGCACGCGTGCCAGAGGCGGAACTCGGAGCCCTCTCTGTGGGCACACGTGCCGTTGCCTCAGCCTCGCCTCCCCCATGACCCCCTCCTCACCGGCAGCCCCCCTGGAGGAGAGTCGCCCCTTAGCGTGGCCCACATGGAGCAGCACAGCCAAGGACATGGCAGCCAGGCAGCGTAGACAAGACTCTGCCCTCATGCCCCATCCCGCACAGTTGATGCTGCAGGGCACAGGCAGAGGACGTGGCTGTCATGGCGCTGCTGGGCTGCCTGGGTGATCTGCGGTGGGTCCTGGAGGCGGTGAGTGGCCCTGCGGGCAGGTGGGGTGGGGGACGGGGTAGGGGCGGGGCAGGGGGTGGAGCGGGGGCGTGGCCAGTTTTTGGGCACTTGGTCTCTAAAAGGTTCTCCATCACTGCCCTATAATATATTAGACAAATGGTTGTCCAATGTCTTCTTAAACCTTCTGGTGATGGAGCACCAATAACCTCTGGAGACAAGCCATTACACTGGTTAATTGTCCTCACTGTTAGGAAGTTTCTCCTTAATTATAATTGGCTCTCTCTTTGATTTCCTTCCTTCCTTCCTTCCTTCCTTCCTTCCTTCCTTCCTTCCTTCCTTACTTACTTACTTACTTACTTACTTACTTATGAAAGGATTTTATTGTGCTTATGATTTTAGTATGTTTAAGTTTGACATTAGCATTTATTTTATATATAGCAACCATTTTATATTGATACTTATAGTGTTATCATGTAATCATTGTTTTGTTATTTTGTAAATCATTCTTTTGTAGTTAATTGCTTGATCAGATGCTTTATATATATATATATTGGAAAAGTAAGGGCTTCATGCTTTAGGTACAGGTGATTGCTTATATGAAAAGAGCACAGTATGGGGAGGGGGGGGAAGGAGTTACGGATGGAGCCTGGGTTGCTGTGTATGAGTCATCATCTAAGAATTATTTTTTTGTGCCATCTTATGCCTGGTACCAAGACCTGATCTTTTTGTTCTGGAAAGGTATAAAAGGTGGAAGACACCTTTTCTGGTTGTTGCCTTCATTCTTCTACCAGTCACGAAGAGGAATCAGGCAGCCTCTCTCTGTTTTGATCAAAGTAAAGTTGTAATCTTTGTTGAAACCTCGGCTCAGGAGTTTCTTTGGCTCTTTTAAATTCCTGAGTAACGCTGGGGCAATTGTGAGGCTAAGTGGAAAACCTTACACTTACTTACTTACTTACTTACTTACTTACTTACTTACTTACTTACTTACTTACTTACTTACTTAGCACAAAATGGGAGTTATCAGACCCCTAAGCCACCGAGCTGAAGGCCTGCCTACCAGCAAAGGTGGAAAAGAAAAACACATCAAGGAAAGCCATCAGAATTTGTGGCCATCTCAAGTGGGCCTTCATCAAATCCCCAAAAAGACCCATCAGGAGCTCCTCCATAACAGACAAAGAGGAAAACGATAAACGAAGCAACGTAGTCATTCCATACGTTGCAGGAATATCGGAAAAGCTTAGGAAGATCTTCAGCCAACACAACATACGTGCACATTTCAAACCCAAGAATACGTGAAGGCAGAACTTGTCCACCCCAAGGACAAAACACCCAGAGACACACTGAGCAATACGGTACATGCAGTACAATGCAGTGAGTCATGTGCAGATCTGTACATTGGGGAAAGAAAACAGCCACTTCATAAGTGCATGGCACAACATAAGAGAACACACACATCAGGACAAGATTCAACAGTCCATCTGCATTTAAGAGACAAAGTCCACTCTTTCAAAGACAGAAAAGTCCACATTTTGGACAGAGAGGGGTCAAAGAGGCCATCTAGGTCAAAACTGAACAGCCTTCTCTCAATAGAGGAGGAGAGATACAACATCTATCTCCAGTCTACAACACAGTCCTTTCTGCAGTTCCAAGAAGGCTCCACACCCATTTGCACCACTCAGGTGACCCTGAGGACACAGACAAACCTCCAAGTGGCCTCAATGACTCTCTAAAAGAAGGCAAATGACCAGCTGTCTGCAAGGAGTATAAATCTTTCCATTCCCCACCATTCAGTCAGAACCTGAAGAAGCTTCTTGGATGAGAAGTGAAACATCTCGTGAAAAAAAACATCTTTGCGATCGTGTTTTATAATTATTTTTGCTGAAAAATGGGCACCTCCTCCTGTTTTTTGGCAAAACCGTGCCTATGGGTAATTTTGGGCCAGCCCAACCCACTTCACAGAGTTGTGGGGAAAATAGGAAGGAGTATCAGCTATGTTCGCCACCTTGAGTTATTTATAAAGTAATAAAGGCAGGATAAAAATTTAATAAACAAACAGTGCACGGCTTAAAGTTCCTCTCTGGTTTCATAAACCATGGTTTGTCATTTTAAGGTCACAGATCTTAATCCCAGG
>NW_015389527.1:392042-393233 GCF_001527695.2 Protobothrops mucrosquamatus
TCCTGTGCCCAGGAGCAGCACACACAAGCAGCAACCATCCCTGCAATATGAAACTCATTGCTAAATTGCTAAATTCTGGAGGTGGCCATAAATACACGTCCTGGTGAAATAGTATATGACAGGAACAAGAGACAGGCTGTCTCGCCTGGTCCGAATCGATCCTCGTTCCTAGGACCCAACTGCAGATGTGAAATCTTCATGGCGCTCCCAGGGGAGGTTTGATCCAAACAAAACCGTAACTCAAAAGGAAGTTATGACCGAGCTGTCTAGGGCAGTGTTTCTCAAGCTTGACAATTTTAAGGCATGTGGACTTCAACTCCCAGAATTCCACAGCCAGCAATGCTGGCTGTGGAATTCTGGGAGTTGAAGTCCACATGCCTTAAAATTGTCAAGCTTGAGAAACACTGGTCTAGGCTAGAGGAAACTGAGATACAAGCAGCCCTCGACTTACGGCCCCAATCGAGTCCAGGAGAAAAGCAAGACATTTGTTAAGGGAGTCATACTCAGTGTTATGACCTTTTTTTCGCCACTGTTGTTAAGCAAATCACTCGGTTGTTAAGTGAATTGCATGGGTATTGAGTGAATCCAGCTTTTCCCATTGACTTTGCGATAGATAGATAGATAGATAGATAGATAGATAGATAGATAGATAGATAGATAGATAGATAGATAGATAGATAGATAGATAGATAGAAGCTTCAGTCATAGGCCAAAACTGTGATTTTTTTAACCATCCCGCTCCTTCCCCCAAGACAGGATAATGCCAGACATGAAGAATTAGATTAAGTTCCAGTTAAGCTGATTTGCTGCTCAAGCCTATATACAATAATCTGATCAACTAACGGTCAGCATTAAATTGGCACTAGATAAGAGTCAATGGAATTCAATCAATCAATCAATCAGAATAGAGCTGGAAGGGACCTCGGAGGTCTTCTAGTCCAACCCCCTGCTCCAGCAGGAGACCTTATATTTATTTATTATTTATTTATTTAATTTATTTAATTTTTATCCCGCCCTTCTCCTTACGGACTCAGGGCGGCTGACAGCCTTGTAAAACAGATACAACAATAAAAATACCCAGTTTAAAACCTAATTAAAAAGAAATATTTACTGTGGCCTATGTCAATTAAAATTACTCTTAAAACCCCACTAAAAATTCCCCTAGGCCAATCCCGCTTGTTGGAAGAGCCA
>NW_015389528.1:0-1461 GCF_001527695.2 Protobothrops mucrosquamatus
AAGATTTTAAGGAATCTTTTAAAGAAAAGAATATTGTACTTTATTAATCATTTACACAAGTATGCTCATGGATACATTTTGCATACAACGTTAAGCTGGAAGGATTAAAATTTCAACTGTTTATGATTTTATTTCAGAATCTCCCTGGAAAATAGCATCATGCTTCCGGTTTAAATAACATAGATTCTGCATATACTTGTTGAGATGCATGTGAGGCTGAAGTGATCTTGATACTTATATATGGAAGATATAAGATATAAGATATAGAAGGTGATTTGGAGGAGATTCTCATATCTGTTATCATAAATTATCTTGTATCTTTTTACTCTGTTACTGAGATGGAGGAAGTTGTAATCTCAAGGCTGACCCTCTAGTGAAATGTACACCATCTTTCTGGGAAAAACTTCCTCTTCTTTTGTGCCAGACATGGCTCCTGAGTGTTTTGATCTCATCATTTCACAAAAAAGGCCTTTTTCAATTTTCACTTGATACTATGGACCTGGCCCATTAATAAAGCCACTGACGCTACTAGCCTGCAGGAGGCGATACAATATTTTTTGAAACAGCCTTAGATTTTAAATCAGTTATAAAATATAGGATTGCAGGATAGTGTGGATGAAATTGCATGTGTAGTGTCTTCCTAATTTACATAGTTTTACTTTCAAGAGTGTATAAAGACTGTAGGGCATTCAGTGCCTCCTGAAATATCAAGTGGACCATTGCCAAAGCTTTCTGCAAATATACTCTTGACCGTCATCACTAGAAGCCTTCCCTATTGTTGATGACACAGTTCTGGCTTCTGCCATATTTCTTCCATCCACATGACATTTAAGAAGCTGGGTGTCAGGTTTATAGACCATTTTCGATCCTTGCACAAAGGATAACATTTTAGGTTTAAAAAAAACCAACACACCGACTGCCTTAGTTTGATAAAGAAGACATTTATTTATTTATTTTCAGGAAAGAGATTAGCAGTACAGAAATGTTGTTGGAATAACTTTCCTGAGAGGATGTATCTAAGTGCTTTTTTAAACCATGGGTAAAAAAAGCCATATATTAATGGGTTACAGCTGGAGTTGAAGTAACCAAGCCAATTGAGGCCATCAAACAGCACGGCAGGAGTTGTAAAACCTAAAAAAGGGTCAATTAAAATTGTGATAAAGCATGGAAACCAACAAAAGAGAAAAACACCTATCACAATACTTAAGGTCTTAGTAGCTTTCCTGTCTGTGCTTTTAGAAAGCTGGTTAGAATTTTTGGCACCTGAACTTTTCATGACCCTCAGATGTTTTTTAGACACCTCAAAGATTTTTACATAAATTCCTGTTATCACTGAGGCAGGAATGAAGAAACCAAATGAAAACAGAACAGTTCCCCACAGTTTATTAAACACTATTGGACAAGAACTAGAACACGCAACCAAAATCTCATAAATATCAATGCCAGAAGCATATGCTTCAG
>NW_015389528.1:3785-53987 GCF_001527695.2 Protobothrops mucrosquamatus
TATTATCCAGACTGCTAATTTTAATCTCTTTTTTTCCTTGTTGCATTTGTGTAGCCTGAGCTAGTCCCTTAGCACATTTTGATATAATATTGTCTTTTAGCAAAAACTGATTCCTGTTATTATCAATTTAGTTTTGGGAATTTGAATACCAGTTCCCTTCCACTGGTCAATGACTGCAGTCAAGTTATTTCCTTCTACCTTCCTTTCGATCCTTCCTCCTTTTTGTAGATATCACCCTCTGCCAAATAATGCTTCTGGATTCAGATGGATATGAGTTGTAATGCTCTTATTTTGTAATGCTCCAGATCAAATGAACATTTGGAATCAAATAAAAAAAATCAGTCATAAGCCTCAGCAAGAATTTGATGACTGCACTGAATAGAACCTGCAGCCACAATGGTGCTGATTCGTTCCACAGTATCTACTCCTGCTACATATATTCTCAAATATTAGTAAGCTTCACAGAAATATATCACTAGAGTCTACCCCACTACTAGCAACATGCAGTGCACTGCAACTCCTTCCTTCTTTCATCTCCTACCTGAAGGCTGTTGCATGGACTTACTGAAATTCTCAATGATCTGTTGGATATCCAGATGATCCTGTTCTTTTTCCAAAACAAATAGGGGTATAATCATGCTGTGCTATTATAACCCAGCAATTCAGCTCCCCAGAGAATAGAAGGCACAAGAAAAATTTGCCTCGAATGTTTGGGAGAAGCATTGACGTTGATAGCTACCAATGAGACTGAACTTAACTCTCCTGGAGAAATTATTCCCCTCAAGGCCATAATAGTCTCAGCTATGAAAACAGCATCTACCAGGTTTTATGGCCAAACTCAAAAAGCCCTAATTACCTTTTTCCTGACCAGCAAAACAGGATACAACAATCAACTCTACAAGCAATTTCTACTTTCCTACAACAACTCTGAAGCAACACAAAAAGGTTGCTAGGGTTTATGTGGTGGAATGCAGAATCCACTTTTAGATCACAGTGCAATTGGAAAATTAGATTTCTTTCAGTCACGCAGTTGTTAAAAATCTTTTCTGCAGGCAAAATTAAATTGTGCAAAGTTAAGTTTTAAAATTACGTGAGTAGGAGAAGGAGAAGAATCAGTTCAGTACGGTAGGAGAGGTTGAATTTAGAATCATAGAACTGTAAAAAAGCAATTTGGCAATCAATACAGATTAAAGCAAGGAATTTGCTAATCATTGCAGATGAAAGTATCATCATTTTGTAGCTTTTTAAAAAAGTCAATCATTAAAAGGTGCTCTGAGTAAAGAAAAGAACACAATTACTTGGGCTGCTTCTGGACTTGGTGCCAGAGGTGGAAAAAAAAGCTTGGATTTTGGGTTTTGCTGATTAGATAGAAATGACTAGTTTATATTATTATATAAAAGTAAAAAGATGAGGTGTGATGCTGTTGAAGAAAAAGTCTTCATCATGGTTCAGTCCAAGCCGGGAATAAACAACATGGTGACTGCTTTAGAAAGAAGGTTGCAGTTTATTGAAGAGGAGAGCCAGACAGAAAGATAGCTCTGGAAGAGAAGAGAGAGAGACAACATGTAGGGAGTGGGCTTTTATACCCTCTGGGGCTCTTGAGGTTGTTTCCTGTTCCTATTTCAGGATTTGTATTTCCTTGACAATAGGATGAATTGGGTTCTGGTGGTCTCCTATCCAAATATTAGTAAGGTCCTAACTTGATTAGATTTTCATGTTTGGCCAAGGTTAGCTATGCTTAACCACCTAGCTGGGTGTTACCCTAGGGATATTTTTTTAAAAAATACATTCAATTGAAATCTACTTTCCTATAACTTAATTACCTACATTCTGAAAACATATTTCCTGACCTTCTTCTGTGTAACATACTGTATGCTATCATTTCTCTTTTCAAATCTAGGAATTCCCAGTGACGACATAGATTTTAGTTTCTAGTTTCCTAATCATCTTCCCTGCTGGT
This sequence comes from Protobothrops mucrosquamatus, assembly GCF_001527695.2. Lineage (NCBI taxonomy): Eukaryota > Metazoa > Chordata > Lepidosauria > Squamata > Viperidae > Protobothrops > Protobothrops mucrosquamatus. The sequence continues at coordinate 5,746 of NW_015389528.1, forward strand.
TTCTGAAGCTGGTCCAATTTGTCCAAATGCTTCTTAAATGGGGATGCTTAGAGCTGCACATAATACTCAGTATGGGGTTCTGAACAAAGCAGAATAAACTGGAACTATTGATTCCTGTGATTTGGAAACCTGAATCCCGTTGATACAACCTAAAATTGCATCTGTTTTGTTTTTTATTTTTTTGTGCATTCAGTTCACATTACTTGTATTCAAACTAAAAACAATTACTCACTCTCTCTCTCTCTCTCTCTCTCTCTCTCTCTCTCTCTCTCTCTCTCTCTCTCTCTCTCTCTCTCTCTCTCTCCCCATCCACCCATCCACCCACCACCCTTCCCTCCTTCCCTCTCCTTCCCTCTCCCCCCCCCTCTCTCATCATCATCACCATCTTCATTCATCATCATCTTAGCCATTGTCTATCCACGGCAGGATGAAGGCCGGTTCAGCCTGTTTCCAACCAATACTGTTCTGAGCTTTTCTTTGCCAACTGGGCCTGCAGATTGAGCAAGTGAATGCTCAGACACATCTCAAACATTACACATTCTTTTCTGGTGCCACCCTAAGTGGAGAAGGAGACTTTGACTTCCTCTTATCTCTAGTCCTCATAGTGACAGATGCTTGTTTACATTCTTTGCATTCCTACTTTCCTGTTCTCGTAAAGCCATTCTGTTAGGCTGTCAGTGATTTTATGAGCCTACAAGTATTGTTACCAGATCAGTTGTCTCCATTCTAGGCTTTTCCATTTCAAATCTTTTTCTTAAATGAAGAACTTTGCATTTGTTCAATTTGCTTGTGTTATTTTCAGCTCATTGCTCTTTCATATCAGCTCGTTCAATCTCTTTCCCTGAATTGAATCCACTTCATAAGACTATTATTGTGTGGATAAAATAAATAGAGATCCTGAGTAGGCCACCTTGAACTCTGAAGGATATAAGACAGAATATAAAAATAATAAATAATCCCCTTTGAAGCTCCAGGGATAGCCACAAAAAGTAGTAAACATTTCTCTAACAGCATTAGAGAACTAAATAAGGCAAAGCTTTTGCATCCTAATCCTTATAACCAAAGTGCTGTAGAGATATAGTTATTGAACTAACAGTAGGGGATCTACGTTCATCCATCTGTAGCCATGAAACTGATGGGATGGTGCTGGGCACAGAGTTGTTGCTATGGGGAAAGTCGGAGGAAGGACTGCTGTGTGCAGCTTATTCCTCTTTCACCTCCTGGAGGAAAGGTGGAAGTGAAATCTAATGATGGGCCATGATTTAAATCCCAGCATAAATTATATATGTGAATTGGGGAAGTGGGGGGAGGGGTTGAACCATTGAGCTTGCTTGGAAATGAGAATGAGGAAAAAGAGTGGAATTCTGCTTTTGGGGGATGAGAGCTTCTTTCTGAGCATAACAGACACAACAAAGCAGGGTTCTCCAATCTTGACAACTTTAAGACTTGTGAACTTCAACTCTCAGAATTCCTCAGCCAACTATACCTTCTGGGAGTTGAAATCCACAAGTCTTAAAATTGCCAAGGTTGGAGACCCCCTGCAACAAAGGACACTGTTAAAATAGAGGGAATGGAAGACTTAACTCTTTTCTTCCCATGCTGATTCTTCCAAATCAACTCAGAAAATATAGTCCACTGGTGGAACTGGGGGGAAATTAGTATGTCTACTTGGATCCTGAAAAAGAGCGGAGGAGAAGAAAGCCAGAGAAGGAGAGAAAGCCAGATGGCAGAATCAAGAAGAAAAACTGAAGGAAAGGCAAGAGTGACAGAAAAGGGGGAAAAAGCAAGATGCCAGTAAACAGTGGAAGAACGATTGGGTTGCTGTATGCCAAATCTGCAAGAAGTCTGCACGGAATCAGTACCTTAAAAATGAGCAAACTGTAAAACCTCATGTCTCCAGGTTTCTTTAGGCAGTCTCCAGATTAAGAATGTCCAACTTAAAGAGAACGTCTAGATACTAATATGGCTGCCTGTTACAAAATGGCAGATCACTGCTCTCAATGATCTATTCAAAAGTTTTCAGGAAAGTTAAGAATATGATGCCATCTAATGAAAAGCCATTGGAAGAGGGTGGAGGATTGCTCTTTGGGGACTGACCAAGGAGGATAGCAATTAGAGATGTTGATAGCAAAAGCCAGAGGCTTAGTATGGCAAATTATGCTCTGAAGGCCAAAGTTTGCATCCTGGCAAACATGAGCACAGTGGAATTGGACAATGCCTATTTCTCATGTGCTTCAGATTGGCTGTTCCGCTGGGTTACAATAGAAACCAGAGACCTCGTTAACACATCTCTGGGGTACTTCTTGGCTATAATAAGCGAGAGCTACGCAACAGAGGCGATTAAGGCACTAATGAAGTTAAGTGTTGCTGGACTTTTGCAAAATGTTGCTCTCCCAAATGAGCCTTTCTGTTTTGAAAACAGATGGCAAGAAGGCTCTCTGGGAATCTGCAGTGTTTGTCTAATCGGAAACAAGAAGCAGAAGTTTTGGGGTTTTTTTTTTAAGTTCAAGTATACACTTAAGTGGTGGTTAGCTTTACATAAACTATTTTTGGAAAGAATGTAATATATACATAAAATAAAGCCTATCCACTGGCTCGTAGAATTAAAAGGATGACAACTCAAGTATTTGAGCCAAAGTTCAGAGGACTGCTTTCAAAATTATTCAGGCAAAATTAGATTGAAGAGCTGCATGCTTATCAGTGGGTGATTTTCTAATCCAAGAGAAGTGGTTGCTTATCCTGAAGATGTTCTCAGTATCAACTACTGGCACCAGGTCCTCATTCCCGGGATCCACTAATCCAAACAGACATCCTGATAACCAGATTAAAACGATGTCTCATTGCCTTCCTTCCAATGTAGCTCCCATTAGTTTGAGAACTGCAAAATTAAGTGTAAGTTTGGCTTCCTGGAATCTCACTTACTTTAGTCTTTCAAAATGCTTAGCACCTATTTCCAGTTAAATCCATTTCTTTGCAAAATAGAATAGCCCTAAAAAAAACCACCTCTCATTAAACCTTGCTGGAAAGATCACCACAATTATTTTTGTTTGTATCATATGGCGATTCTTCAAATGTATTGCATATGAATGCAAAGCTGGAGATACACCCTACAGTGATAATGGATATGTTTTTGTATAGAAAACTGAGTCACATTGCAATTAAATCTCTTTTCACTCAGAATTCTGAAATCCAAACTGATCTCTCAGAGCTTCAGGTACAATAACTAAATAATCAAATTATTACCAATAGCTGATGTTTTGCCTCCAGATTACAAAACCGTGAATATTTATTTTCTGCATGTTTTTAGTATGATCCTGATGACAAATAGCTTCAGAAGAGGTTGTCAAATTAATATTTGTCCTGTTTTGAGCGACAGTCTCCGATGCAAGATTTTGAAGCTTTGTTAGACCTTAATTGTGGAAAGTTTAATGAAAAGTTGACTGTTCCAGGGACCTATAAAATGAAACACAGAGATCTCAGGGCCCAATCCCTTCAGAGGTAGAAGCACAATTGCATTTTGTGAGGAAAGCAGCAACCCAGGTTATGCTGTATTTTCCTTGATCTGCTAATGGCAGTCAGTTATGCAGAAGTGAAGAGGGAGAGGGGAAACACACACTGGGATAACATCATGACATTGGTAAATGTTGCCATGTATTGCAAGAGCAGAAACAGATACATAAGTGACATGATAGCTATATCATTTTATTGTAATCATGACCCAGACTCAGTTTGCACAAAGGAAACTGGGTGCTGAGTATGAATTGAATATTGAATTCATTTTGAAGACAGAATAATGGAATAACAGAGTTGGAAGGGACCTTGGAGGTCTTCTGGTCCAACCCCCTGCACAAGCAGGAGACCCTCTTGTCACTGATGCACACAAGCAGATTGATCCCCTAGGATAGGTTTGCATGGAGCTTAATTTGCCCCCAATATTCCATTTCCACTGTCATTTCTCAACTGTTTATAGTGCCTGTTATGTCCTGGGCCTGCCGAGTGACTCAGCAGGTGCAGGAGGCTGCAGAGAGCCCCGGGCAGACCACGAGGTTGCCTGGGACCAGACAGGCTGTCTCCAGCCTATTGCGCACGCGCAAGGCGGGAGAATCCATTGCATTGATTGGCTGACACTGTCCCTGCAAAGGGGTATATAAAGGAATCCACGCCATTTTGTTTTGGTTCTGTTGGAGATTCAATAAAGAAGCATCTGTTGTTCGTCTGCCTCATCTCAATGCCTTACCAACGCACAGAACAGAACAGTGCCCTACCTCTTTGATGGAGAAAACAGAAGGAGATTCAGTGATTAAATAAGACAAGGTGAAAGGTGGAAGGCAGAGATTTCAAACAGTGGGAGAAGAAAGTTATAAATTAAAAAAAATCCCTTTTCTCAAACACAAAACAATGCAGGGTATATATTGCAATGGGTCTAAATGGGACAGGCTGAATAATTTTGGTTTAAAATCTATTGGTCTTTCTAGTCAATGGACTGGATTCAAAGTCTGTCAAAGTTGTGCTGCTAAAATCAGTGAGATTTGTTAGATTCAGCCCTGTTGATTTCAAGGAGACAAATCTATTTCAAGGGCCATCCCAAACACAGTCAAGTCTGCTTCCAACCCCTGACTTTAGAAAGCAAACAGCAGACTATTAAGCTGCTCAGCAGGTGCTTTTATAACAAGAGGTCATCCTCATCCAAAGAGCTATGGCTTCCCTGCAAAAAAAATGACAAATAGGCAACTTTAGTGATTGGACTGGTAGCTTCCTAGAGACCTTTGTGTGGTATGGGTGTACTGTAGGTCACAAAGATGGAGGAGCAGGTGCCCTTTAATAGGAGGATAAGGGAGGCGGGTCATCTCCTTGGGAATGCTAATGCCTTTATGACTTCATCCCTGCAGGCTAAAGTGTCAGTTACTGTCAGTTATCAGTGATCAGAGTGAAGATGTTTTCCTAGAGATCAGTTGCTTTTCAGTAGGGCTCCTGGGGAAGCTTCCCTCCTTTTGTAGACAACTCTCAAAGGGGTAAGGGAGGGTGAGAGTTTGGGTCAGGCTTAGGTTGGGAGTGAGGGTGACGGTGAGAGAGTTAGGGGGAGGGTGAGGATGAAAGGATGAGGGTGAGGGACAGGTTAAAAAGGAGGGTGAGGTTGAGAGGGTCAGAATTGGGGGGAGGGGACAGGGAGAATAATAGATATGGGGAATGGTAGGAAGGAAAGGTAAAAAGGGGAGGAGAGAGGCAGGGAAGGGGGAAGAAAGATGGAAGGGGAGGAGGACAAAAAGAGAAGGGAAGGGGATGAGAAGGGGAGGGGGATGAAATAAAGTGGAGTGGGCCTTGTTGATATTATTTCTTCCTAAGTGTGCTGCCCTCCCACCAACTACGTAAACTAGAACATGCCAAAGAATGTATTTACTTATTTAGTGTATGGCCATGCCAAAGAAGCATGTTTGTGATGAAATCTTCAGTAGAGAAAGGGGAAAAAAGCTTACTCAGCTGAGGAAAATTTTGAAATTCTTGATTGTTTTGAAAGAAATGACAGAATATGTGACATCAAGTGTGCTGTTTGCCTAAAGGAGGTGGTATTGCGGACCATCAGAAGATATTTTGGGAAAATATTAGGATCATTTAAAAAAGTTAGTAACTTAAAAGTTACTCAGCTTAAAAGTACTGAAAAAGCAAAGACAGATTCAGCCACCAGAGCCCAATATGGCATAAATTTGTGTTATTTTTTTGTATCCCATCCTGGTCTCCTTTCAGTATGGGAGGCCTCCCTTTCATATGTCCATCCCGAAGTTCATGTTGTTGCTGGAAAGAAGTAATATACACATATTATTTGGTTATTATCATTTTTTTAATGACCCATTTCTGCTAAACTTACAAGTAACAGCTGAGGGTACAAGGTTACACTAAACTGTTCTTTCACCCTCACCTCTGAGGAGAATAAAATACTGAGAAACTGAGTCTTCCTTTCAGTACGGTTTATTCCAAAAATAATTGAGTTCTGGAGGAGTCCTGCTGAAAAACCTTCCCCAATAAAATCAGCTTCAGGGCCTTTCGAAACCATAGATAAAAGTATGCATAAACAATTGGGTTAAATGTTGAATTCAAATAACCAAACCAAACCATTGCATCAATAAGGATGGGTGGGATGGTATAATTCATAAATGGACTCAAGATGGTGCAGAAGAAGAATGGGGACCAGCAAATGAGGAAAACCCCAACCACTATACCTAATGTTTTTGCAGCTTTTCGTTCCCTGTTGTGGGAGATATGATGCTGTAGTTCAAATCTTATCTGTATTTGGCTCATAGCAGCTGTAATGGATCTGGCTTGCCTTTGGGCTATTATGTATATCTTCCCATAGACAAACAGCATGACAACCCCAGGGATATAGAAGGAAAACATGGAGGCCACCACACCCGAAGTTTCATTGAAAAAGACGAAACAGCCTCCCACACAATAAATAAGCTCGTGGAACGTTTCCTCTGCTCCCAATAAGTTGAGTTGCAAAAAGACCAGTCCAAAGGCAAACAAGGCAGGAAATATCCAACTGATAAAAATCATGATTAGTATAACAGAAGTGTTTATCTTGGTTTTGTACCGCAGCGGGTCGCAGACTGCATAGTAACGGTCAATGGAGATAAAGGAAAGATGGAAAATGGAAGCAGTGCTCAGCATGATATCAACGCTGGTGTGGATTTTGCAGAAGAACTCTCCAAAATACCAACAGTTCTCAACCGATCTTACCATACTATAAGGCATGACACAGAAGCCAAGAAGGAAATCCACTGTGGCCATGGAGAGTATCAAGAAATTTGTAGGCGTGTGGAGCTGCTTGAAATGTGATACTGAGATGATAACTGCCAGATTGCCAGCCACAGTAGCCAGGATCACACACAGCATGAAGACGTACATAGACATTTGGATGCTCATTGACCAGCTGTTCTTTATGCAGGAGCCATTGATGGATTCACAACACAGCTGCACCCTTTCAGAAGGTTCAGATTCATACAAGCCCATCTCAGGCGCAATGGATATCACATGTGCAATCCTATGGCTATCTTCTTTCAGTGTAAGAACCGGGAATTCCTTAGCCTTTAGTCATCCTGCAGAGGAGCATCATCTGTCAAGAAGGATAGGAAGGAAGCACAATATGAATATTTAGAGTTGAGATAAAATCCTCCTCTCTCAACTGCAAAGCACATTAATCCCTGCCATGTGTGTCTCTGTGTGTGTGTGTTCAGGAAACCGTGTACACGTAAAAAAGTGCTAGTGCCCTACCAGTGATAACATGGCATCTATTTATATCCATAACTTCTGCTGGATTGTCACTCTAATCTTTTGACTCACAAGACAACAAATTATGGGCAGAAAGAAATTTCCCTGGTTTTGATTGGGCTTCAGGGATCATCAGAATGCCAAATCAGAGAGAGAAAGAGAACAGGAAGCACTCCTATGGATAGACAAGGCATGATGGCAAAAAAAGAGGGGAAGGCTAATGAACATTTGCTTGTGACCCTGACCGTATTGTAAAGAGAGGAACCATTGTTTCATGACACCATTGGCCAGTATTTACTGTTCAATGTTTCAACTTTTTCATCAAAATACTTAGGGCTAATCAGGTGTACTCAGCTATGCTATCCCAAAACCTGAATACTGACCTTCAGTTCTGCATAACAACCCACTGGGGCATCCAGCATCCTCTGTTGTGTATTTGCCAGCCCAATGGATTAAGCAATTTCATATGCTGGGAATCTTTGCTCAGACACATTCATTGATTTATGGCTTGCTCCGATATAACTAACAGACAAAATGGTAAAATAAGGAATCTTGAGACAATTGCATTTTTATGAACGCCACCTTTCGTTTATCCGGAAGCAATGCATTTTTATACTGATGTTGCCATATTTTAATACTGTAGTAATCTTATTTTAGCAAGCTGATATGCTGACACGAACCTGACATGAAAGCAAGCCTTCAAAATAATTATATGGCTTCTCAAGGGGAAAAGAGCAACCCAGTACAGTTTTAGAATCTAAATAGGTTTGTCCTATTTATTCTAATGCAGTGAATAGCTTTACTGAAAGGCATTGCTCAAGTTTCTGTCACTAAGTTCATTGCATTAAGCTGTAATCCTTTGCTTGACTCAGTGTGTTGTGTAGAGCTAGCGGTTTTTGCTTATTCAGGATGTTGTGCTGAAATAAACCACAACTTAGTGAAATCTGTGAAATGAACCATAAGAATGCTATCAGCACCTTCCCCTATGCATGATTACAATGCAATAATATTCTGATACACTGTAAGGAGCCCTGTTTATTTAACACCCAAGGATTTTATCAGATCTGTCTCTCTAGGTATGATGTAGCGAGCCTTTATTAGTTTATTAATTGATTAGTCTTATGACCCTATCATGTAGCTAACCATATTCTAGGCTTTACCTATCCTTACAATGTCTTTCCTTTAAACAATTCTCCTTTTTATAGTTATAAAAAATGTTTGATTAATCGCTGTTCAACCAAAATTCTAGTTAGGAATGCCCACAAGCATACACAGAATCCTTCAAACTTCAAGAATGTGAAGCTGATCTGATTCCCATGTAATAATTATTCTAAGAAATAGCACAAACTCCTGGGAGACAAATTGTGCAGAAAGGGAATGTTATTTTGCTGACAGACTCATCTTTTCATTCTGCAATCCTGGCCCTGGAACTAAAACAGGGCTCAGGAATTCTGGGAGTTGAAGACTACAGTCATAAAAGGGCCATAGTTCCCCATCCCTGGTCTAAATAGTAGGATGCCTTTGTAAAGTAAATGAGAACAGCAGAAAGCTCAGTGTTTTTCAACAAATGGGATTTTGAAATAAAGGAAGTAAAATAACAAGCAAAAAATGCCAAGTATATTTTGCAAAGCAAAGAGAAGAGATATGAGGCAACAGTGAAGAAAAGATAGATTGGAATCGGGGGGGGGGGGAAGGGAAGAGAATAATTGGTATATTTATTATGATTTTCTTTTTATTTATGGCTGGCCAGAAGGACATCAGGCAGGATCCACATTCAAAACTTAATCCAAAGCAAGAATGAACACTGGCACTCGGTCAGTACTGTGATGAATTCAAAATTAAAAATGCAAATCATATCAAATACTAGTTGAGGCTAGATTGTTGTAAACAATTTTTACCCAATCTCAGCCCATATCCCTTCTTGCCCCACAGCATTTGCCCAGTAATGGATGACTGTCCTTTTCATTGCCATATATTCTAAACAGCAGAAAAAAATCTCAATCTTCAAAGTTTGGATAGCAGGAATTACCCAGTGTCAGCAGCCTCCAATTTTTGTTAGAATATGCTGCTTGCTTGGAACTCTCCAAGGTGCTGCTATAAGAATAATAGAATAACAGAGTTGGAAGGGACCTTGGAGGTCTTCTAGTCCAATTCCCTGCTCAAGCAGGAAACCTTATGCCATTTCAGACAGACGGTTGTCCACTCTCTTCTTAAAATCCTCTAGTGTTGGAGCACCCACAACTTCTGGAGGCAAGTCGTTCCACTGATTTGATTATTCTAATTGTCAGGAAATTTCTCCTTAGTTCCTGTCCTTTCTTGATCCCAGGGATATGGTATTTGAGACCTTTGACTTAGCCCAAGATGAGGGTCAAGGAGTTCTCTTGGCCAAAGCTATACAAATGGTGACTTGCTCTATAAATTCACCCAATTCTGGCTTGCCAGACTTTAACCAGTCCATTGTTAGAAAAGATTGAGTTGATTTTGCAGGGACAAAATTGAGATGAGCAAATGAGGGAGACAGAACTGATATCTGAAAGTTTCATCTTATGCAAGTAGAAGCAACCTTCACTAACATCATTAACAAAAGTAAAATCTTATATTTTTTAGCAGAAGCAGAGGCTAGGAAGAGAGTTAGTTTGTCTAGTGGTTAAGGCATCAGACTAGAAACTGGGAAAATAGGTGTTCTAGCCAGTTACTCTCTCTCTCTCTCTCTTCAGTCCCAAGAAGGAGACAATAACAAACCATTCTAATAAAACCTTTCCAAGGAAACTGCAGGAACTTCTCCAGACAGTGGCCAGGAGTCAAAACTGACTTGGAGGCACGTACAGAAGGAATTTAGGGAACATGGAATGCCATGCCATGGCATTCCAACAATGGAGCTATCGTCTCAGCTTACACAAGTGACTTTTATTTTTATTACAGTGGGTGTGCTGAGATTGACAGTGAGTGTCCGGAGTTTGATAGCTTGATTGTCTTGACCATGATAAGGTATTTTGTGAATAGACAGGCCCCCTTTAGACATGAGCATCCTCTCAGGACCCTGCAGTACATGTTGTTATCTGCTCTGAAAGATCTTCTGTTTCTCATTTAAAAAGACCACATAAATATTTAAAATTAAACATATAGTGAAAATGCAAAAGATTAAAAAGCATAGTGGTTATCAAGATTTTAGATGTCTCTTTTTGGTGAGGTTATTTCCTAACTGATTGAGATGCTATTTAAAAAGTGTTTAAAAGTTCTGGGGATTTAAAACTAGAACTTATCCAATTTTGCTGAAGACACTTTATTTCATAAGATTGATTTCCAATGAAATGGGCATAGTGATTCATTGGGAAAAGTATGAATAAAATAAATAAGAGAAAAGATTTATATAAAGAAGTTACTTCCAACTTTCATCATAGCAAATATAAACAAATTTGGTGACTCTTCACCCTTTGTAAGGTTACAGATATTTAGCCCTTCATCCCAAATCCCATCTCTTATCCATAAATAAATTGATTAAAAATCATCTTTTCAGTTCTGATGTCCAAATCTCATATCTTATTCATAAACAAATCCATTAAAAATCATCTTTTCGGGACTTCCGGTTTTGCACGGTAGCGACCAGTCATGGGCTTGCGGATTCTCCACACCTCCGCGGCTAATTTCGCCCTGCCTGGGGACCCTAAATGGAGAGGTGACGAAGAAAGAAGGGTGCTCCAGTGATTCTGGAATGGCAGAAGCCATTCCATTCGACTTGGGGAAAGCCTTCTAACCCAACAGGAGAAAGACTGGCCGTATTGCATTGACCAGCCCAAGCTACTAGCAACCGAAGTCCAAAAGCACTAACCAGCACAACTGTGAACAGCGTGCTTGAAACTGGGTGAGGAATTCGATCTTCTCTTTTCTATTCTACATTTAATTTCCCGGAAAAGATCCCCAAGAAGCAAAATACCTCCGAAAGGGAAGGAAGGGAATTTCCACCCCACCCTTATACTAACCAAAGTGGCGAATTAATCTTTTTATGGAGGATCAAAATATATGGAAGTGAAATAAATATAAAACCTGAAATTTAAAACTTAAATCTGGATAAATATAAAATTGTTTGAATGGTTAAGACTCTCATTTTAAAGATAATTGTTTATTTTGGAAATTGAAAAACAAATAGTTGCTGATACCTAGTGGTGGATGAAGACTATGACAGCTATGACTTTAATATAAGACTTGGCAAAACCTGGGAAAAGCTGATCTGTGTTTGTGACCTTCAAAGGTTTAACAACAAAAAACAGCTGTGACAAAAAAGACAACAATCTGGCTGTAGACAAAGAGAGAATTATAAATTTCAGGAAAAAAAATCTTTTTTGAACTATTTGGATTACAAATATCTATTTAATTGGGACTCTAAAGCTATTTGCAGAGAAAAGAAAGGAAGAGGAAAAACTCAAATTCTTGGCCATCATGGATCAGAGACATGTAGAAAGAACATATCAAAAAAACATAAAGACTTCACAGGAGGAGATATATAGTATACTGCAACTAATTCAAACAACAATGACTTTAAACCACAAAGAAATCCAAAATAACTTTGAAAATATAAATCAATCTATTTCTAAGTTAACTCTACAACAACAAAAATCCCAGAAAACAACAACAGAGAAGGAGCAGATAAAACAAATAAATGGATATAGAATTGAGAATAGAGGCTTAAAGATGGAACTTAACAAAACAAGGAAACATGATTTAATCCTAGTGAGAAAAAATTCACAAGAATTGGAAAAAATAACTTATCCCTTAAGACTACAAAATAAATCTGAGGACAAGAAAACAGATTGGATAAAATGGACTGTAGAGATGTCAGGAACATCGGAGAGAAAGGAAATGATAAGAGAAGTGGAGAGAAAGAAAAAGAAAAAGATTTTCAACAAACATGGAAAGCCAGAAGCCCCGTACAAAGACACTTCACCTAATTTACTTTTTATATCTACGGCAACATTTACGAACATACGGAAAAACTTTTTGATTCAGCAAAATACATTGGTTAAGAAAGATACTGGGCAAAGGAAAAAGACTAAAGTGGAAACCAAGAAAATAGATGATGGGACTTACCAGAGAGAATACTTAAAAAAGAAACATTTGTTTGAATATGGTTAAAGTAATAGAAAGGTTTTGGAATAAATATGTCATTCTAAGAGGGATGAATTCCCTAAATAATATAGTATGCTTTTTTCCCTTTTTTGTTCTCTTTCTTGATATGAGTAATATGAAAAAGTTGAAATGACCTAGAGAAAGGAAATGTTTTAGATACTTAAGTAGGATTGAATTTAAGAAAATTATAATGGATAAAAATGTTTTGAATAAGAGTTAAAGGACTAGATGCCTAGATGTATTAAATCGAATGTTTAAAGATTAAACATATTTTTAATTATGGTTAAAAAGAATAAGAAATTTAGGAAATAAATATATATTAGCTTAGGAGGGATATATATTTTAAGTAGTATGTTATTTTTTATGTTTCTTTACTCTTGCTCTCCTTTCTTTCTTTCTTTTTCATTGTTTTATCTATTCCTTAAGAATTGTAAAAGTGTGAGATGGTTCATGTGGAAAAATAGAGTTACATTTTTAAATGTAATTAATTTTTGAGAAAATCTTAACCAGTAAGAATACCTAGAATTTGGTGGGAGAAACAAAGTAAAATAAGGACTGTAACAGGATCTATGATAAGGCAACCAGAATGATTGGATAAAAAAGAAATATTATATTGATGTGATTATTATTTTTAGGAATATTGGGAAAAATATTTAATTGTTATATATCAAAACAATAAGAATTGTATTAACTCAATGTTTGCAAAAGAGAATATTTTGGGAAAAGAAGAAATCAACTAAAACCATTATGTGGATTATGGATTATAGAAATCAATTGTTAATGATTGCTTTACAAATGTAACCCAGATAACACACTGTTCACCAATTATTAAGTTTTTTTTAAAATCAATAAAATATATTACAAAAATAAAAATAAAAACCATTTTTCGGTTCTGATGTCAGCGGAAGGTCCTTAAAGGGTTGCCAGAAGTAATAACATTTATTGTTTTAATCTTGATCAAATAAATCAACTTTAACTTTGTTTTACTTCTAACAGTCTTAATCTTTAATTCATTCAAATATTGCCATAAGGTTTGGTTTCTCTCCCCTTCTTTTTTTTCTTATTCCATTGTATAGAATTCTTCAAGCCTCTTTTGTAAATCCAATAGGAAAAAATAATGTTCATATTACTCTCTGCTTCCTGCTATTACTTAAGCCTACTTCAGAAAATCAGTCTAGACTTGATCGGTCTTGCCCTGCTTCTGGTCTTTCTCATTCATGCAAGTGAGATCAGCCTTGTTAGATGGTCCCCAACTGGACTGCTTTTTCTTTATAGGAATTGTTTTTCCTCGCTCACTAATCCCTATTTCATTTTATTCCCCAGATGTTTACACTTATGGATACTTCCACATCCCCTTCCCATGTTATACAACAAGGAACCTTTCTTTTCTTCTTTTCTTCCATTAAGATACCTTCACTACTCTGATGAATCAAAACAATAGGGAACAGGTTGTCATTTCATTCCTACCTTCCTCTGTAGGTCCATGGAAATTTGTGGTAAGGAAACAAACTGATAGGTCAGCTTTATAGCAATATTTCTACTTTGCAATTTAAATATGTTCTTTTAAAGGACAGCAAAGGAAAGCTTTGCTGTGCTGTGAGCAGGGGTTGTGAAAGTTAGGAGAGCATGCCTGGTCAATCTGGACAGAAACCCTGGGAGATGTAAGGGTTCATGAAGCATGGATATCTAGGGTTGAAGATGATTCATTGACTTAATGGGCCATCAGCTCCAGGATTATTAAAACAACAACCGCTGATCAGCAAAGAACATAGCAACCTGGCATCCCAACTAGCCACAAACAAGAAGGGACAGTGACAGGCACTGCAGCAAATAAGCTTTGGGTGCTATAATATCTAGAATAACTAGTTGAAAAGTAAATCTGATATAAAATTCAACTCAAACTGGAAAACATTCCAAAACTGCAACTTCATTCGTGGACTTGTACTGTACTCAACATTAGGTTTCTTTACATATGCAGCCTATATTTCAGTTTTACAAGATATTTAAATCCAAACAGACTTATGTGGGTTGAATTTATCATAATTTATAATTACTCAATGATTTTAACTTTGTTGACCATAGTTCTTGATAATCCTTCTCAGTTTAGAACTTATGAGTGATTTTTAATATTTTAAAGTAAATGCTCAGTTATTTATTGCTAATTAATGGTACAGTGGAAAGCTATAACTTTTGCAACATTTTGGGATCCCTTATTTATTCATCTGCATTTTATTTTTTTTAATCCCTTCTTTCAGTCTCTGTTTTGAATGGTTGTTTATAACTGGCATAAGCTCCTCATCTCTGGCTTTGCCAGCCTGAACAAGCTTGTCATACAAATATAGAATGCAGAAGTATTTGAGAAATAAAAGCAGCATGAATTACTAAGACATAAAGATGTATGTTCTGGAGAATACTAATGAAATGAAGTATGGTGATATGTACTAATCATCACTGCAATTACAAAAAGGAGCCATTTTAAGTAAATGGAGTCATCTGGATGAAACTGACATTACAGTGATTAGTTAATTAAACATCAGCTATCAAAAAGAGATCTGAAATAACTATTCCATATTTTCTTAGCTTCTATTCACTTTTTCCTCGAGAAATGGTTTTATTAGTGAGAATGACAAATGTGTGAATGTATAGATGTACTATTTGTAAACTAAGCAGCAGCAGGGGATCAAAAAAGGCAAGATGGCAGTTATGGTACTGTGATCATACATTGCATGCACATAGAAAGGGGTGGGGCTTTGGCCACGCTGCAGCAACCACCAAGACACAACTGAGAAAAAGAGTATCTGCGCTTTCAGGGTTTGAAGACCATCTGTCATGGCCATTGGGGTCTGACTCAATTGCAAAGCAGGCAGTCACCTGACCCCTCTCCCCAATAGTTCCTCTTGGGATCTATGCACCTTGCTGCAGTATGCAACTCATGAGCAAACAGCAAGAAGCTGAAATTACCAGCAAGGTTTGGCCACAGCTGTGCAGACTCAGCAAAGAGTATTAAGCGGTTGTAGAAAAAAGGGTCTCTTGCCTATCGTGATACTTTCAATCAGAGTTTGTTGACTCACTATGACCTCATCTCTTCCTTGAACTGGCTTTGTAAATCTTGATTTTGGACTGCTCTACTTCAGGGGTGTTAAACTGCCGGCCCGCGGGCTGGATGCATCATGCCGAAACTGCATCCACCCCAGCTCTGGCAATGGGGAAAAAGTCACAATATGTCGTGACAGGTCACATGACATGGCGAGTTTGACACCCCTGCTCTACTTGGAAATCCATCTTGCTCAGCTAAGTCTTATCTAGAATTAATTGCTGTTTACCTGCTACCTTGCTATTGGGAATTGCAGAAGAAGTCTTTCCCTTAATACTCCATGTGTTCTGGAATTGTGTCTGCCTTATGTAGGAGTGCTAAAAAAAAAAGCCAGGATGCAAAACGATCATTTCAGAAATTAGAATATGACCACCACACTCATTCCTTTCTTAGCACAGGTAGTCCTCAAATTATGACCACAGTTGGGACTGGATTTCTGGTTATAAGTTGTTATGGTTGTAAGTTGAGACACTGATATGACCAGACTCAATTTTATGACTCTTTTGTTTTTTGCAGCAGTCATTAAGAAAATGCCCTGGTTGTAAATGCAAACCAATTCTTCCAAATGTGCATTTCTGGCCGTAAACTGGCAAAAAAATGCTAGAAACAAGCAAAACAATGTCACAAATTGCTGTCAAGTGATATCTGGCTCATACTCAAAGATGACACAGTAAAATCCGATTGAGTTAGTTTTTTTATTTGCTTACTCCTAATGGACAGAATCTTGCCAAACTAAGTTATAATCCTGTACCATATCCTGAGAGATTCTAGGATGTGGCTACCCTGAATCTCTTCCTCCCTCACCCATCTGGCTCAGGACTACACAGTCTCTTAATCTGGGCCTCTCTCTGCAAAAATTCTGTGTTGCTAAAACTTTTTCCGCTGCTCCTGCAGGGGCACATTCCATTCTATATGACCGCAGGATACTGCAACCAGTTGTAAAGGTGAGCTGGTTGCCAAGCACCCAAAATGTGGTCATGCAGCTATGGGGAGCTGGCACCATGTTTTACAATGTTGTATGAACTGTAAAACACCCGTTCAGGGTTCATTGTAATTTCAAAAAGTTATTAAGCAACCAGTGGTAAGTCGAGGACCACCTGTAAAACTATTGCTGATCTAAACAACTATTCATTATCTCCTCTAAGTTATGCTTTGGAATTATAGACATTTGCATGAGAGAGGGCTAATTCGAGAGAGAGTTAATTCATTATTGTTACAACCTAGCTTGTACACATAGAATCTGAGAACTTTCTTGTTTGTGTTTAACGGCTTATTTAAATAATTATTTCTATAGTGGCACCACTCGATTTTGGAGCTTGTTATTCTTCAAGAAATGTCTCAGAGAAGATAGGCTGATACTGTACATTGCAAATCTCATCTGTAGTTGCATGGCCATAATGGAAGGAATAACAAGAAATAACCTTCTATTTCCATATTTTAGAGATGAGAGTGGATCTGTAGGAAGACCAGAGATACTAGTGGTAAAGAAGAGTATGGGGAGTAATTTGTGTGTGTGTGTGGGGGGGGGAAGCCCAAAGAAGGTGGGCTTTCTCAGTGAACCTTGCTTTTTGCAGATGAAGGAATCTGGGTAAAGTTAGTTTGAGAGTAGAACCAGCCTACACTGCATTGCTTGGTGCTATCATCAGTTAAAAGGCATATTTTATTGATATATTGCTACCTTCCCTTCTTAAGATTAGCAAGGCTTTTCAGCCTCCATCTAAATATTTACATTCATCCTGAATTTTCCATGGGTCATTTGGTGGTTTGCTGCGCTGCCAAAATTCAGAAATGTTTAATTCTAGATATTTTTAAAAGAATTATTTTCTCAGGATTTGATAAACTAAAGGAGGAAATAATCACTATTATTCTCTAGCTGTCTTACATCTGTGAATGTTTAACCTTTCCTCCCCTTTTTAGCTGGGTGATACAAGGGCTTAAATAGAAGCTGTGCTGCTAGGTTATAAGTGGTGCAAATGATAGCAAGGAAACCAGCTAGTTTAAACATTTTTTTAAAAAAATTATCTCCTTCCTCAGCTATGGTTGGCAATAAATCATAAGAAAAAAAATGTTTCATCTAACTATCTACTTAAGAAGTTGGCAGGCTACAAGGTTAAATGGGCTTTATAATATCTTTGTCTACAAGTAGTACTGAAGGTGGCAAGGAAGTCAGTCACATTAAGGCAAATGTGGGTGGCCATAACAAACAACAATAACATGCTTTTAGCAAGAGCAAATCAGAAAGTTCTTGCCTTCACAGGCAAGTGAAGCCAGTGAGTTTACACACCATAGTAAGGTGTGAATTGATAAGTGACAAATATTTGGCTTTGCATAGTACATTAGGCCATCAGATAAGTCCCCTAGTGCCACAAATGGGAATGCAGCCTCTGCTTTTAACAGAATAATAGCATTGGAAGGGATCTTAGAGGTCTTCTAGTCCAACTCTCTGCTCCGATTGGAGGCCCTATACTAGGGATGTCAAACTCGCAATGTCACATGATGTGTTGCGACGTGGCTTTTTTTGCCATTGCTGGCAATGGGGTGGGCGCGGTTTCGTTGACACCCCTGCCCTACACCATGTCAGATAAATGGTTGTCCAATCTCTTCTTAAAAACCTCCAGGGTTGTACAGCACACAGAAGTGCAAGTTATGCCACTGAATAATTGTTCTAACTGACAGGAAATAGTCTCTATCCATTGCTTCCTGTCCTCCGTCCAGATGCTTTGGAGAATAGATTGACTCCCTCTTCTTTGGGCCAGCCACTTAGATCCTGGAACACTGCTATCATGTCACCTCTAGTCCTTCTTTGCATTAAACTAGACATACCCTATTCCTGCAACTGTTCTTCATATGCTTTAGCCTCCAGTGCCCTAATCATCTTTGTTTCTCTTCTCTTAACTTTTGATCCATTGGGGTGAGTCCTTTCTAAATTTGTTTTTCTGACCAATAAGTGGGCTCCTGTCACTCTTGTCTGATTGTTTCCTAGACAGCATCTTTTCTCCCCCCTTTCTCCCAAGGTAGTTCATACTTTCCGTTACATCTGCAGACCCTCGTACCCCAATTGTGTCCAATAAGTGTAGGGGACATAACTCTTAGATAGTTTTAGAAACAATATGCTACCTGGTGTGAATTGTCCGTTTTACATTTATTTATTTTGGTAGAGTCTTGCTGCTCTCTTGAGCTTGGTATTTTGCTTTGGGTCTCTATATAGCAATGGGAAATAGTGTAGAACTTCCAGCCAGCCTTGCACAAAATATCTTCTTCCCACTTTCAACGGATGCTCCCTCCTTTCCCCATTGCAACCACTCTATCCCCTTTTTTCTGACCTTGCCTTCCTTTCTTTCATAAGGTTTTCCCCCCAAGATAAAATAATTTGTGTTTTCTTTGCTCCACTGACCGGAAAAGGAAAACACAGTTCCGAAGCGTATACACTTCCGCACATCATATTTGTTTTTAAGGCCTCCAGCAATCAGAACTGACCACACTGATAATCAACATGACTAGAAAACAACTGGTAACAGGAACTGAGAGTCAGGCAAGCACCTGCGTAAAAATCTTTTCTATCTGCCATAAAGGCAAATCTTAACTACTGCTTAATTAAATGTTATAGGGACATCATGAACAAAAGGAATCACGTGTCACCCACCTTGTGCAAGCATTGCAAAGGGAAGGAAATATATCCCTTTTGTGTTTCCTTTCAAAATGGTTGATGTGTACAGAAAGTGTGACACACACACACACACCCAGAATGGCCCAATGTGGCTTGTGCTGTTGAGCAAACAGGCCAGATCAACAGGCTTGATCAGTTAATATGGAACTACTAGATGCTTGTTTAACATGCACGGTGTTTGCCCATTACATAAATTGTGAAAAGCTATTGATGAGCACTACTAATTACTCTCTCTACAGAAATGACAATCCTTCAGTTTTTTTCAAAGAGTCCTTCAGCATGTAGGGTATGACTGAGGTTTTAAAACAGATCCTGCAAGCTGTTTTTGTTTTTTATCTTTTCATTTCTAATATTCACATGAATTTGGATCTGATGGTTAGTCTTTTCCCCCCCACAGAATTTTCTAATCATTTCCTAGCTTTTATTCTCAAATAGCTGTTAAATAAAACCCTCATAATAACAGACACCATGCATCAGTGATTGTAAGTCACTATTTTCAGTGCCATCATAATTCAAACAGTCACTAAACAAATGGTTGTAAGTTGTGCATACCTATATGGCTACTTTTCTTATTGGGGCTTTAAACAGATTTTTATATTGTTTTATTTTTTGTTCTTAGCTTCAACAACATGCTTTAATTTCCTGACACACAGAAAAGTTCTTATTGATCAGGTTTGACATCCAACAGACATTGTCAGAATCGACAGACTATAAATGTTCTAATCAATAAATATACAAATATTGTCTTGAACTAGATGGGATGGATGAAATGTAGCAAAACAATTGCCTCTCTTATTTGTATAGAATAATAGCACTGCCATCTTTAAATGCAGATGCCATCATAGCCATCAAATTATGCTCATTCATATTAATTTTGGCATGGGAAAGAGACGGGGCTTATAAAACTTGTGTGCATTATTGGAAAGCAAAAGGGTGGGGAAGACATATAACGAGACAAATTCTATAAACATCTCCAGTCCTGTTGTTTGAGGCTCATGGTTAGGGAAATCCTTCCTTCTTTATGGAAAGACAGCCTAATCTCACAAGAGATGAATAAAATGCAACATTGTTAAAAAAAAGAGAATGAACAAATGAACAAAAATGCTTAAGTAATCACAGCTAAATTGGAAATGAGCTAAATAGAAATCAGTTAAAATTGAAGGGAGATAAAAAGAAAGTACTGCAAAAAAAATCCCCATAAAAGACAATTGGTTGATCTACCCCACAATTTAGAAGAACTCCGTTGTTAAGGATTCTATAAAAATACTGAGCATGTACCGAAAACAAAAATACCAGGGACAAAAGCATTGGACTTAACCACACAGAACAACAGAGGTTAAACTGAATGCATAATTCTGAATGATTGCTATTACTGATTGCTTAGGATGGCTGGTTCTGAAGCTAAAGTTTCCTGCCCACTTTCTTAGAATTTTCTTCCATCTTTCTGTAGATTTTCTGAATAATTGGAAAACATGATTTCTTTTCTTTCACTAGCCCCAGTATCTAGCTTCTCTGAAATTCAACTACTTTTGGCTCTGAAAAAACAAACATTTTTATTTCTATAATGGGGAGGAGTTGAAATTATTTCCCCATGTCTGTGTGACAACAAAAATGATCAGTGAAAATATGTATTCAGATTCAGGCATTGGCTGACTGCTGGCTGACTTTGGGTGTGGGGACTGGCCTATTAATTACAGAGATAGCGATTACAGATTACCCTTATGATTGCTCAGCAATAATAAGGCTTTCTTGGTTTGGGGCTAGTAGAATATGTGAATCCAATTATTGTGATTTGTAAACATTATAATTAACTTCAATTTGAGAACTGGTAAGAGTCCAGCTTGAGTAAAGGAGTGGAATTGGAGAAATAGAAATCTTGCCTTAATAGGATCGACCTTCCAGAGCTTCAGCTAGTTTCAAATAAAGAGCTTTCATCTTAACAGAATGTAATTTTAAAACAACAGAATGTTTGGACATACCATATACAAAGTAGATCTCTCTCTTAAGGAATGGAAGTTTTTGAAATATTACGGCATTTTCCCGGCAAGTAATAAAATAGTTGAAATTAATGGATATTGGTTTTTTTAAGCCATGGATTGAAAATGTATGTACAATAGTGCATTCCAACAATATATTTAGTGTATTCCCCACCTCCCACAAATATTTTCTGTGCTATCCAACATGGCAAATTATATATCTTTCTATAAATTATATATCTATATCGATATGCATATCTATATTATATCATTTTAACTTAGCAGTAAAAATGAGAGGAACATATTTCTGCTTTCGCATTTTAAATATTAAAATAATTTATATTCCATCTTTACTCCCACAAATAAATTAAAATATTAAAGGCATCAGATTAGAAACCAGTAGAGTGTGAGTTCCTGCATGAATCCAGTTGGGTGATTTTGAACTAGTCTCTCTCTCTCCCTCCCTCCCTCTCTCTCTCCCTCCCCCTCTCCCTCTCCCTCTCTCAAGACAAATTGAAAGACACAAAGAAAAATAATATTGCAAATGTTATTCCTAAATAAATTGAAAATATAAATCACCTCTTAAATTTTAACTCATCTTATTCTGGGCAAGCTAAAAACCACTTTCTCATGCCAAGAGTTTAATTACACTTTCAGAGTTTTACAATTGTGGCCTCACTCTAACTTCTTTGGCTGCTACCTTAGACTTTTTTTCAGTAGGCTTAAAATAAAAAATAAAAAAAATAGTCTGTCCAGCTCTGTCATTGTGCTGCTAATAAGCAAACTTTTTTGCTTAACATTTTTGTCCCACCTAAATCCCCAAGTCAGAAATAAATCTTACCTCCAGAGAACAATTTTCATTAGCTAAGTCAAGAGCTTTCTTGTGTGCCAATCCATCCAAAATAGCCCAAAATATCACTTATCAGCCATTCAACCTCAATTAACTGAAGCCGAGCCCAACCAAGACTGAATTTCCTTTGCAGCCTGATGCAAAGTCTTAACTAACATGATGACGTCAGTATTAAGTATTCAGACTAGATAAGCAGATGATAAATCTTTCCAGGCACAAGTTTGCTTGCAGTATAGAGGATGTTAATACATAGGTGGTTTTTTTTTCAAATCAAATGTGTATCACGACCATAAAAATAAATATGCCAAAGATAGGCAGTTATTACCATTTAATTTGCATATCTTACAAGCACATTTCTCATGCTGTTTGTGAAAAGTTTAAATATTGAAATCTAATTTAATATTGAAATCTACTTACTTAAAACTGTCAGATAATTGATTGTTCCTGATTAAAATGAATCATGATGAAAATCTGCAGAATGATTATTATTTATTCAAGTTTGCCCCTGGACTGCGAAATTACAGAAGCATTTCAAGCATATTGATAATAATATTATACACTATCATAACTCTTAAATCACTACTGTAGGTTCACAAGATGTAATCTTCAGCCTTCAGTTTATCATTAGGGCTTATAATACTTAATATTTAATTAGTATTTCATTGCTAAATTGGGCAATGGTTTGCTCAAGATCTGCACAGTTGCTTCCAAAAATAGTCATTTTAAAAGCAGTTTGCAGACAGGGTTTTCAATATAACCAATTTGTCTCCTTTCTTACAATGCTGTAGAACTGAGCAGTTTTGTGGATTCAATTCTACAAACAGAGAAATGCAGCCAGCAATTTCAGTCTACCAATAGTATAGTATCAATCAGTAGAATGGATTCCTTCAAATCTGGAGGTAGGTGTGGAAGAAAACCACTGTTGTAGGAAGGCAAGTCCCATGACAACGAGATGCCCACTTGTGTAGCAAACTCTTTAATACAAACATTAATGTGCTACTCAGAAATAAGCCCTATTAAATTTAACAATAGTTACACACATGCACGAATACATTGAATCAGAATATCAAACGCAATTCGTTGCCATTATATTTTATTCTGAACAGGGATATCTTTCCAGGTTAATACACAGTTAATTACCTTTTGTAATCCTAATATTTTTTTGAATTTGCTTTGATTTGTCAGCTTATCAGTTAAAGGCTATTATGCATCGTTTTGAAAGCACTACTTTTCTAAGGAACAGAGCACTGTGGACAGGTGCTTCTTGTTTATCCTGGCAACACCCGAAGGTTGCTATGCAGGCATACTGACAAAAAGAAAGGGATTTTATTTTGGCCAGGAGAGGACTATAGTAAATTATTTTCATGTTTCAAAGCCAGGAACACTTTCCACTGAGTTTCTTCTTTCTTTAAGAAAGCATGCTAAACTGGGATAATGTTCATAAATTGATTTGTCAGCCTTTTAAGGTGGTAATAGTGTTCAAGAAATCAGGTTTCTTGCCTCATCTTCTTGCATGACAATTTTTTTTTGTGTATGTGTATTCAATCCATTTTAAAACAATGTTGACTATAACAAAATAGTGTTCTTCTGTCAAATCTCAAAGGAAGGATTTATATTGGTCTTCTCTACCCTGGCATCCTCCAAATGTGTTGGACTACAAATACCACCATCCCTACTGGAGTATGTTAAGGAAGGGTGATTTATAGCAATTGATAACAAATAAGTTATTTATAGCAATGTCCAGCATGTGATAGCTAGTTAAGGTTCAGTCAAGGCCAATATTTAAACTAAAGGCAGACAAGGACTGCAACTTCAGTCAGATCAATATCAGACTGGATTTCAAAGTTCAGCTCCCTCAATCACATCAATGATCTGCCTTAGCATATAAAATGGAAATACCATTGATTTCCAAATGTAAGACTGTTACTTATACACTGACATTGCACACTGTGATACGAAAGTAAAGCAACACATCTAAATTTCCCCATGTAATGGAATTTTTATTTCTTAGTCAAGAATGACCCCAATGTTTCCAAACAGGAAGCATCAATTTACATCTTCTGGATCCTCAAGGGATACATATGTGCACACACACACACACACACACACACACACACACACGGAGACACCACACACACAAAACCCCTATAACTTGAGCCTGATGTCAAGATTCTGACTAATGAACCCAAACAAATCAGAACTCTGAGGCATAAGGTTTCCTCAAAGAACATATTTATTGGATATATAATATCAGCATGATCAAAAGTGAAACAAACTCTAAATTCTCCCATCAGTTACAAAGTAATTAAAAGTAACATTTCCCTCTCCTTGA
The DNA here is from genome assembly GCF_001527695.2 of Protobothrops mucrosquamatus. Lineage (NCBI taxonomy): Eukaryota > Metazoa > Chordata > Lepidosauria > Squamata > Viperidae > Protobothrops > Protobothrops mucrosquamatus. The sequence goes on from NW_015389528.1 coordinate 30,052, forward strand.
CTATGCTACAGAACACGCGAACCAATTACAGCAATTGCCGGGGTCTTCTCCTCTTCTCCTCTTGCCTCTGATGGGAATGACCTTGGTTCCCATGGGATTCACTTCATGTTTAGTGTAACTAGAATACTCATCCCCCCCCCCCCAGTGGTGTGTCAACTGGCAACTGGGAAAATGGCTTCAGCCAGGTTCAGTTCAGAAGTTGACACCTGAGTCTAAAGAACCAGGTCTCTAAGGTTACAAGAGTGTTTTTGTTTCTTTGCCACATCCTGCCTTTCATAACGTCTTGCTTAAGGAAAAAATTCTTGGTAACTCAAATGCTAGAATAGTTTTTCTTCCATTTGATTTGATTCTATGAATTATTTTGCCCATGATTGCTGCTTATGAGTAAAAGTATTTGTTTGCATTTTAACTGATCACTCTCCATCTTTTGTTGATCCTTCATTTTCTAAGAATCTTTCTCTCTTTTGCTCAGTCTGAAGTTTGCATAATTTCTTAGCTAATAAACTTATAGTCTATGGGCATTTTTTCTTCAGCCTAGTTTCACCATATCTTTTCATTCATATTTAGTTTCCTTTTCTGCATAGCTATATTATCATACAAAAGGAAGTATAATGATAATGATGATGATGATGATGATGATAATGATAATGATGTTGGAAGGGACCTTGGAGGTCATCTAGTCCAACCCTCTGCTCAGGCAGGAAACCCTATACAATTTCAGACAAATGGCTGTCCAATCTCTTCTTAAAGACTTCCAGTGTTGGAGCATTCACAGCTTCTGGAGGCAGGTTGTTCCACTGATTAATTGTTCTAACTGTTAGGAAGTTTCTCCTTATTTCTAGGTTGCTTCTCTCTTTGGTTAGTTTCCATCCATTGCTTCTTGTCCTGCCTTCAGGTGCTTTGGAGAATAGTATTACTGATGTCAACTTAGAAATTCTTCTCAATATCTGAGAAGTCAATTGATTGCCTTAATTAAAATTGCACATGTTTTCAATTCTTACAAATATAACATTAATGGAGAATATTTGTAGCTCAGGTTGAAATGAGAGGTCCTTGGTGCTCTCTGAGCTTGCTTATTTTCTTGCAGATGTTTCATTACCCTAACTAGGTGACATCATCAGTGATGTTACCTAGTTAGAGTAATGAAACATCTGCAAGAAAATAAGCAAGCTCAGGGAGCAGCAAGAACTGCTCAAACATAAAATTCCTCTCACCTCTAGGGCATGATTATCTTATTTTTAAAATAGCCTCAAATAAAGAGCACCTGACAGTGGGTGCTTCCCAAAAGTGTTACAGTCAACTATGTGAGTTTTGACTTGCATGGATTATCATTTTCAAATCAAAAAGTTCACATAATTCATATTACAATCTAAGGCAGGCTCAATAAATCAACCCAGCCCACTTCCTGGTTGAAAATAATGAAAAACAAATAGGTTATAGCAGTTTGAGTTTTTCTCATTCTTGATTATAAAAAAACTGAAGTCTGGTTTTCTGGTTCCTTCTGATTAGAGGACTGATTCTTGCTAAACGATCCCCAGAACAAATGGGGACATATTGGGTCATTTCTGGGTCTCTATCTGAGATGAAGAGTTAAAACATGAGGTGGAGTTGGCACAACCTGGACCCTAACTATCTGTTGTATTTTAAAGTGGCTTCAAATATCTGCCCTAATCAATGGTAGGCAGTTCTACCTGAGATGATCCATATATATCAAGCTGTTTTTCTTCCAGGAACCTTGTACAAAGAATTACTATTACATTGTTGCATGTTTATTAGGACAAAGCTCAAGAGATTGTATTCCTTGGGATTTGTCAACATTAAACATAGCATCAGGATATTCATCACCAATGCATAGCCACTCAGTTGAGTTATCCATCACGCTATTATAAATGACAACTGAAACAGTAAAAGTATCAAGCAACTGATTTATTGAGTTGTGGATTCAACCTTATTGGGTACTGTGGGTTTATTGTGAATGTACCAGGATTGATGTGAAGAATCCTGTTCATACCATCTTCCCAAAAGTGTTACAGTTAAAAGGGCCTGAGAAATATCGTTCTGACTGATGAGTCGTCCATCTCTCAAAACCTAGGAATGAATGAAAGAATTTCAGTAATACAATTAGTTAAATAAGGTATAGTTTTCTCCTATTAGCTGAGTCAAGGCATTTTTAAAGTAGGGGATTAAGAGGAGATGTAGTTCTTATAACATAGTACAGAGAAGATCCCAGAGTGACTACCCACATATTTGGATAAGGCTGGGAAAGACTCCTAACTATCAGAGCCACAGCTAGTCAATGTAGATAATACTGAATTTGGATCAAGGTGGAGAAATAATCATAGGACCCCCCCATCAGTGGACATGTGGGTTAGGGCTGCTGGGAGATTTAATTAAGCAACATCTATAGGTCTATAGGTTTCCCACCTCTGAATTCAATAAATGTGGAGAAGCCAAAGTTAGCAACAGGATTTTAGCTCTGTAGGAACATCATCTGATGGCTCTTATTTTGATGACATTCAGGCAGCTTTTGAAGCCATGCAATATGTTTAATACAAATAGAAATAGGCATCCTTCCATATTATATATGGCATAATCTAAAATTATAGATTACACTATACAGATGCTGGTAGTCCGCAACTTACAACTATAATTGTTCCCGGAATGCGACCAGGCCCAATTTTATGACCTTTTTGCAGCAGTCATTAAATGAATCACCATGGACATTAAGCAATCTCCACATTTGTTAAGGGAACCCATTGTCCACAATGGGTGGGTTTTGCTGGAAACCGGAATACCGATTGGTAGCAAAAAAAAACAACCCTTCATACATCATGATAATCATGTGACTATGGGACATGGTAGAGACTGTAAAAGCAGTGTGGTTGCTAAATGCCCAAAATGTGATTATGTGATTATGGAGGGCCCCCAGCCATTGGAACTTTGAATCTGGGTCAAAAGTAGCCCTGGGGAGATCAGTCTTAACTTTGAACGATTGCTAAGTGACCGATTGTAAATCAAGGACTACCTGTATAACAAGTTACGTAATACTGTATAACTATTACCTGCATGGACAGCTTTACTTCATACAAAAAGAAAATAATTGATACCTATTTTCTGCTGCATAGAAAACATCATTTTTTCTGTCCTTCCCACTTTTAATAGAGAAAAGACTCTGGATGGATGGTGTTTTCCCTTCCTTCAACACTCCCTCCCCCAATGCCCTTTGCTTCCTGAAGAAGCTAAATAGGAGGAACACAGTTTCCTCCTTCTGATATAAACAATCCAGTATTATTCTTTATGTATACGGGATTTTCTTTGGCTTACTTTGGTTTAATTACAACCTTAGATAATGGCAAAATATAAATACGATGTAGATCAATCTCTGCTCTATACAAATGTGACACATTTAACAATGTGTGGTCTCCACACAAAGTCATAGATCAAACAAGGCAGTCAAGTAAAAGACACCATGGTGAGAAATCATATTTTTCTCAAAATTCAATTTTGGCTTCCAAGAAGTGACCAAGACACATTTTCCTTCTGAACCTTATTAAGGAATTTGTTTCTGCACTGCTTCTGTTCAAGACCAGTTTGGGTCACATCACCTTGACAATATTTGTATACTTAAGATGGGAAAGACCATCTTACCTACCACCTTTGGTGGACTTGTGAAAAAGCGAAGAAATACTGGGGTATGATTCATATTTTAAGATTCTTAAAGTGAATATAAAAAATAAATCAGGAACTTTTATTTTAGGTTTAATGGACAAAACAACTTTAAAAAAATATGGAGCCTTGTTTCTTAACAGCAGTAAGAATGTTTTATGCACAAAAACGGAAAGATACATTCATTCCCAGAATAGTGACAAATAGCAGGAAAACTAATGGAACTACCAGAGATAGCAAAATTAACTGCTCTAATTAAAGAAAAGAATACATTCAAATTTGTTTCTCATTGGGAAATGCTTCTGGATGTCCCAAAGGTCCTTTTTCAGGAGGCAACTGGACTTTCTTTGAAGACATTTCACTTCTCATCCAAGAAGCTTCTTCAGCTGTGACCGGATGGTGGGGAATGGAAGGATTTATATTCCTTGCAAAGAAAAGCAAGAAAGTCCTGAAAAAGCACCTTTGGGACAACCATGACTTGGATGACTGAGAATCTCCATAGACATTTCGCTTCTGGATGTTGTTTTTGAGATGGGGGGAAAAATGAAACTTTGGCTTTCGGTTTTGCTGATTAGTTAAGTTTGTTGTTATAGAAATATTAAGTATGTAAAAGTAAGAGGTTGAGGCTGTCATGTTATTATGTTATTTTACTAAGCTAAAAATAGTCGGAAGCCAATGCTTCTTCTTTTTCCCCTTTATCCTACACTTTTTCTTTTCCTCTTTTCCCTTCCCCCCGTTTTCCCCACTACTTTCATTTTCATTTGTATGTTATACTTTGATAAATTTAATAAAATTATAATTTTTTTAAAAAAACACCTTACCCGAAACTCTCCAGGGGCCAAACGAATCCCACTGAGTAAAACCTCTGGGAAGACGTAGTTTGTGCTAAATGTGCCACTGAGAGAATAGAATTCAAATATGGAGTCTGCAGTAGTGGCTGCCTTGCCACAGGTCTGAATGTGTGTACCTTCACACTTCAGCAATGTGCAGATCTGGAAGGAGAAGAAAACAATACTTGGAGAAGTACTCGTTATAGAGGAACTAGGTTGTTACTATCAGAAAAGGAACCGCAAACCAGTTGTCTTAATTTCCTCCATAGGAAGGAACTTCTGTGGAACATACTCATGTGAATGTTGGTGGCTGGGGGAGAGGCGCAAATGATTGTTGACAGAGAATTAGCAGATGAAGGCACAAGTTCAGCTTGGCATGAGAGGAATTCCTGGTGTCATGGCGACCAAGGACTTGCAGCTATATACATCTCAGTATATCAAGATTGTTCTCGACTTACGACCACAACTGAACCTAAAATATCTGTTGCTAAGTGAGATATGTGTTAATTGGGGTTTGCCCCATTTTATGACCTTTCTTGCTACAGTTGTTAAGTGAATCACTGTGGTTGATAAGTTAGCAACCCGGTTGTTAAATGAATCTGATTTCCCCATTGACTTTGCTCATCAAAAGGTTGCAAAACGGGATCACAGCAATGGCCATAAGTATGAACCAATTGCCAAATGTCTGAATTTTGATCACACGGGGATGCTACAAAGGTTGTAAGTACGAAAATTGGTCGTAGGTCACTTTTTTCAGTGCCGTTGTAACTTAGAAAAGGTCACTAAATGAACGTTTGTAAGTTGAGGACTACCTGTGGTTTGCTGGATATGTACATTCCACTCTCTCTCTCTCTCTCTCTCTCTCTCTCTCTCTCTCTCTCTCTCTCTCTCTCCAAGTGTTTTTCAAACTTGATTAAGCTGTGTGGACTTTGACTCCCAGAATTCCCCAGCCAGCATCTTAAATTGCCAATTTGAAAACACTGCTCTAAAACAAGCCAAGCCAAGAAAAAATATGCCAAGCAGAATGATACGTTGAGTGCTGCTCAGCCTCAGGGATTCAACTGCCTGAGCAATGCCGTTGCAAGTAAAAGATTGCTTCAAAAATAATTTGGCATTGGACCTCAGCCTGACAGAAATAACCTATCATTTCAAACACAACTTCTGATTCTATACATTTGGCAGGCTCCAGGGAGCCATCAGGTGTAGTGTACAGGTGGGCCAGCATTTTGTGCAAAACAAATGCTCATAGCATTGGGAGGGTCCTTTATCCAAATATTCACAGCTTATTGATTCCATATCAATCCTTCCAGTGACTGTTATCCAAACATATCCTTGCAATGTATTCTTGCATGATTGCCATTTTGGCAGCCACAAAAAGTATCAATGAATATAAGACTCATTAATTAGAATCCAGATAATTAAAGGATGAAACCAAATATCCTATTGTTATGGCAGCCAATGTCAGCTTCCTACAGGACATGATAATAAAGTTTCCAGAACTCTGTGTGATGGAACGTTACCATCCATCCTCCTAAGAATAAGAAATTTAGGACTTTCTTTTCTTCTTGCTCATAGAGACTTTAATTTCATCATGTGTACGATGCAGCCACAAAGTGATCGATTGGATCAAATATTTAAACTAGAAAAGTATACTTAAACTTCCAAACGAGATAATGAGAATAAAAGTGCTGAAGTATATCTAGACATCAGCCTGCAAATTTAGTGGGCATCTAGTCTTTCCTCTTTCCCTCTTGCATTTCCCCCCATAAATAAAAGAGTACCTGTAAGTAACATTGTTCTTCAGCCACATGCAAATCATCGAATGCCCCTAGCACGTAAAGTTCATCTTCTAGTACAGGTTCTTCCCTCATCCTGTAGCTTAAATGGCAGCAGAGACTGTTCTGGCACACTGTAATATTGTCAGCTTGTTTTGTAAGCTTAGAAAAGGTGAATGGATCATGGAAAAGAAATTCAGTGAAAGTAGGGTACTCATGAAAGTGGTCAATAGTTGTTGCATACAAGCTCCAGTTAACAGTAGGAAGAGGGGTGGGAAAATGAGAAGGATGGGAATAAATTTCTGCAACCAAAAGGTGTCCATTCATCAATTTATCATCATAATGATATGCTTGGGATCCGGATGGTGTGTAGATACCACTGCCTAAAAAATGACAAGAATAAAGGCCATTTTTCTCATCCTGTCTTTGCAAGACATACAGTATACATTATTTCTTCTAACCTACCCCCAAACATATTTAAGAAAACATCCTCCCCCAAAAATACACACATATAATTCTGAAAAAAGACCAAGAAATGTATTCATATACCCAAGCCACCCAAAAGCTTTCTCTTTTCCTTTTTTTCTTTTTCTTTGATGAGCAAGAATAGAATAGGAAGAGACTACATTCTGCTTAAGGAACCAGTAGAGTTCCAGGCTCTCACATTTTTTTTAAAAAAAGTGGTATTTATGTTCAGCAATGCAAAGAAATCAAGCAAAGCTTGGCTATTACTGCAGGATCTAATCTGGGTCAGTCACCGGGAGCATCCGTTTTGTCTTCCGAGCTTTCGGATTCGTACTGGAGCTCCTCTTCAGGAAACTTCGCTCTAGCAGAGTGGGTGCTTTGGGCCGTTCTGTGTGTGATATTTATATGGTGCCTGCTGCATGTGACTTTTTTGATGTTGATTGGGGTGTTGATGACTAGCTATTAAGTCATTGGCTGTTGATTGCTTCTACTGCCAAGCCTTTGCCTCCTAAGTACTTGTACCACATAAATACCACACAAAGTGCACACTCTGCTAGAGAGAGGTTCCCTGAAGATGGGCTTCAGTACAAGAGTCCAAAAGCTCAGAAGACAAAATCGCTGGTTCCGGTGACTGACCCAGATTGGATCCTGCAACATTACCCTGGGACACTACTGTATATTCACCTTCATTCATAGGCCATTACTGTTTATACACCTAATCAGAGATTATTTGTAGAAGCACAATAAAGAAAGAATAATACTGTACTCTGTATACTACAGTGATGGCAATGCCTCCCCTCCCCTCTGAATTTCTGTCTGCAGGGACCACCCCAGGATATCTTAATTTTGGCAAGTGTGCATTATGGGATTTCTCAAGGAAGAGAATTTCCAATCAGCTGGAGGTTCTCTACTGTCTGGTGAACAGAAACAAATACCAATCAATCCTTTTATCTCAACCAGTATGTTACCTGTCATTCTCAAGGTAGTATTGTGAGCATTGGCTGCCAGAACATTGACACGCATGCCCATGGCCCAAGCTGAATGGATTTCGATAGCAGTTAAATGTGGGAGGACGTTCATCCAGGCTGTAGGGAAAAGGATGGTGTCCACCAAGAGCTGGCTTACGAGGGCCACAGCGGGATCGTGGAAGAGAATGTCAAAGCAAGTGAAGAGGCCAAATTTTCCAAAGTTGGTATCGAAGGTTACAAGATCAGGCTCTTTAGGGGAATCAAATTGACGCTCTAGCCTAAACAGGTTAAACTGTTAAAAAGATAACAGATTTAGGAAACAAGTGAGATGTTTTTCAGTAAACATATGACCAGCATAACACTGACATCTGCAAGTCATTTTAAGTGAAAGTGAAAGTGTAACAGATTTTAAAATAAGAGGGGTGGGGGGAAATCCAAAACTTTTTAAAATTCTGATTGACCTGTTTTCCTGGAACCTCTGGGCCTATCAATACTGTAGCATCAGCAGCCATTAAGTGGGAAGATCTTCTTCATGTAACTGAGACATGAAGAGATTTGTTTTCCATCGTATCCAGAAGCAAGCTGCATGAAAATACAGGAGACCACTGTAAGTGTGTCTCAGTTACATGAAGAAGATCTTCCCACTCAGTAAGTGCTGATGTAGACTATAAACTGGAATTATTTATTTTAGGTATAATTTCAGAAAATTATGATAAAAATGTGTATATTTAATATTTCATATATTAACAGCAGCGAGAATTACATTTGGTCAATATTGGAAAAACGAAGAAATACCATCTGAAGAAGATATAATTAAGAAAATCTTGGATGGTGCAGAAATGGATAGGCTTACATTGAAAATGAAAGGGAAACAAGATTCAGAATATTTCCAAACATGGGAAATTTTTTATAAATGGTTAGAAAAACATAACAAAGGGTAGGAATGGAAACTGTATTATTATTAATGTTAATATATAAACCCAGACAATGTGTTGCTTGTTAAATACTAAAGATTCTTATTGTAAAAAACTAATAATTTTATATAAAATTATTATATTTATATATTTGTTGTTAGTTGCGAAGTCATGTCTGACCCATCGTGAACCCATGGACAACGTTCCTCCAGGCCTTCCTGTCTTCTACCATCTTCTGGAGTCCATTTAAGCTCATGCCCGCTGCTTCAGTGACTCCATCCAGCCACCTCATTCTCTGTCGTCCCCTTCTTCTTCTTTTTTTTTAAAACAAGTTTTATTGGTTTTTTCTTTTTACAAACAAGTGCTTAGGAAACAACGTGATGACAAGGTAATCAATTATCCAAGAGCAAAATCATACATTTGTAATTCAAATTAGATCATTAAAAACTCCGTCTCTATTCCCTCAAATAGTATATTATATTCAAATTAATGTATTTCAATACAGTTAAATCAATCAAAACAATCATCGATAACATTTCATCTATATGAATCCAAATCCTGTATTAAGCTTTACTATTTTCAATTAGCATTAACCGGACTTCCGGTTTCGGATCGCGGCGTCTGCAGCCCTGCGACGAGATTGGTCTCTTCGCCGTCTGCTTGCTCTCTGTCGGTAGACCCTTAATCGGGTCAAAAAGTCACCCTGGAGGGGCGACTACTGTTGAGGAGGCCCTCGTTGACTGTGGAAGGGCGGCAGCTCCTTCTGCGGTCCGAGAATGCTTCTTAGGGCCGATGGAGGAAAGATCGGCCAGTAAAATGGCCGATCACTTTGCTGCTGTAACCAGAAGTCAGAAGAACATCTAAGTGCAAGAACCACCGTGGTTGATCCGGGTGAGATTTTTTTTCCCTCTCTTAGTCCTCTTTTCTTTTTTGCTTCCATTAAAAAGCATTTTTGGAACTATTTCCCTGTTTTAAGAAAGCGGCGTTTGTGAGTGTGGGAAAAGAAGCTTAAGTGGACTGAAAATTAACTTTAATTGTATTCTTTACTTTTCCATCTACTTTTGGGTCTTGAAAAAATTTCTATTATTGAACTTATTACGGGATTTAGTCTACATGTGAAAACTATATATATATTTTCTTTTTTTCTTCCTTTTCTGATTTTGTTAACGATATTTTGGTGTTTGGGAAGAGATTTTACAGTCTACTGGGGACACCTTGTGGAGAAAGTTAAATTTTTTTCCCTGTTTGATGTTGAGACTGGCTTGACTTTCAGATCATCATAAAAGGGAAAAGACAAAGAAATTCAACAGCTGTATTTGTGGGGGTGGACACTGGTTAAATGTTTTTTGAATACAGCCTCCACTAAAAGATAACAGGACTGTTTCTAATCACTATCAAAATGGAGAAACCCTATTCACAACTCAACTGTAAACTTATATTGGAAAAAAATCATGAAGCCACTGAGCAAATACGTTTACAAATAAAAGAGAGTACTACAGAAATAAAAAACAGAAATTTTACTTTGAACCTACAAACTGACCTCTAGATTCTATCTGAACATTCTACAGACCAAGAAACAACAGAAGCGGAACCAATCAACATTAAAGAAGATTCTACTTCATTTTATACACAACCTAATGAGATTTCTGATGAACAAAAAACGACTGTAATTAAATCACTCACAATCTTAAAACCAACAGAAATGGATGTACAAATACAACTAATTGAGAATCAGGATAACTTGGATAATCAACTACTAACTACAAAATGGGATACAATTGAGTGTTCTACTCAACAGATCCAAATGTCGAGACTTGAATCTGTAAAACAACAAGGGGCTATCTACAAAGGAGTCAGGTCTCCAAAACAGAGGAGGGGACGCTCTTTTTTGACCCAAATGATACTACAAGGCACAATGAGAGACTTATTTGTTGATATTGAGGCTTTGTTATGGAAACCTACTTGGCATAAAAAGAAAGCTAGAATAAGATTTAAGAGTGTGATCCAAAACTCTACATAATGGGTTTAAAAGGCTTTCTAGATACAGATTGATTTATGGTTTAAGATAGGTGAATAAGACGTTAGATTGAATAAAGATTAGTTAAATAATTGAACTTAGTAAGAAGATGTTTGTTTGTGTATTAACATGTTTGTTGTGGATATAGCAATTCTGGGTGGGGGTTAAAGGAGTTTGATATAGATATTGATTGATTGATAGAGTATAGATTTAAAAAATAGAGTAGAAATGTATTTTTTGGAATAATATTTATGTTGTTAGAAAGGATAGTTATTTGGTAATGAAAGAAGAATAAGAGGGATTTTTGAAAAAAGAAGAAATGATATTAATAAATGATTACTGACTATGTTAAGGAAAAAGGGAATGGAGAGACACCTGAAGTATTAATAACATTTTTATTGTGTCGTCCCCTTCTTCTATTGCCCTCAATCTTTCCCAGCATTAGGCTCTTCTCCAGTGAGTCCTTCCTTCTCATTAGGTGGCCAGAGTATTTGAGTTTCAACTTCAGGATCTGGCCTTCTAAAGAGCAGTCAGGGTTGATCTCCTCTAGGACTGACAGGTTTGATCGCCTTGCAGTCCAGGGGACTCGCAGGAGTCTTCTCCAGCACCATAGTTCAAAGGCCTCAATTCTTTTGTGCTCAGCCTTTCTTATGGTCCAACTTTCACAGCCATACATTGCAACTGGGATACACACACACACACACACACACACACACATGAAAAAAAGGAAAACAAATCTTTGCTATTATCTATTTTAAGTATTTCCTTTAGGGCTCATTTTTGGTTTCAACATTGAAATAATTTTGATTATATATGTGATATCATTGAGTACAACAAAATCTAGAGAAACTCTAAACAAATGGGGATATATGGTGGCTTCTGTTCTGTGAGATTATGGTGACATGCAGACAACAACAAATATGACTACCTGCCCTTTGTGTCCCAGTCAATGTACACTTGAGTACTTCATGGCAACTCAATTAATGTGGCTAGTTTCTGGGCAACATCTGTTTAATTTGTTTAATGTGTACATATTTTAATCTTGTATTTTAGTCCTCAACGTACATCGGACATTTAGTGACCTCGACACTAAACAGTCATTTAGTGACCATTCAAAGTTACAACAGCTCGGAAAAAAGTAACTCATGACTGTTTTTCTCACAACTGTTGCAGCCTCCTTATGTTCACATGATCAAAATTGAGGTGCCTGGCAACCGGTTCATATTTATGATGGTTTCAGGGTCCCAGGGTCATTGGTCACCTTCTGTGGCCTTGTGACAAGCAAAGTCAATGGGGAATCCAGGTTCACTTAACGACTGTGTTACTAACTTAACAAATGCAAACATTCACTTAACAATAAATTGGGGCAAATTCACTTAACAAATGTTTCACTTAGCAACATAAATTTTGGGCTCAACTGTGGTCATAACTCAAGGACTACCTGTATTTTAAATTTTATGTTATATAGTATGCTTTATTTTAATTGTGATTTTTCTGACCTGAATAAACAAACATCATTGGGAGAAAACATAATTATTTAATATGTAAATTTGATATTGGATTGCATTCCAAAACTATAGAAGTTGATATTATGTAGAAGTTGAACTCTGGCTCTATCAAGACTAGGTTTCAGCTAAATAATCGTTCTAGTTAAGTGGAAAGAAAATGCTTCAGGGTGCCAAAGAATGGATTCAAGACATGTGGTTCTTAATCAGTGGTGGGATTCAGCCAGTTCGCACCAGTTTGGCAGAACCGGTAGCTAATTTTTTGTTGCCCAGACCCAGAATGGACTTCTGGAAATGGCATCCACACAGAGAACCGGTTGTTCACATATTTGAATCCCACCACTGTTCTTAATTGATTTTGGAAAACCTTCCTTTATATTGTAAAAATGAGACAACAAAGCAATATTGTTTCCACATTTAATAATAGATTAAAAGCTGAGGTAATTAATACTACTTATTTTGATTTTTACCCTCTTAAAGCTTATTTTTATCATTTTTATCTTGTATTTTTACTTTTGTATTATTTTTTATCTTCATTATATTTCTGTAATAAAAAAAGAAACCAAAAAGGATGGAATGAAAGTAATAGGCAGGCAGGCAGGCAGGCAGGCAGGCAGGAGGCAGGCAGGGAGGGAGGGAGGAAGGAAGAAAGACAGGAAGGAAAGAAGTAAGGGAGGGAAGGGAGGAAGGGAGGCAGGCAGGGAGGGAGGAAGGGAGGAAGAAAGGAAGGAAGGGAGGGAGGGAGGGAGGAAGGAAGGAAGACAGGAAGGAAAGAAGGAAGGGAGGCAGGCAGAGAGGGAGGGAGGCAGGAAGGGAGGGAGGGAGGAAGGAAGGAGGAAGTGAAGGAAGGAAGGAAGGAAGGAAGGAAGGAAGGAAGGAAGGAAGGAAGGAAGGAAGGAAGGAAGGAAGGAAGGGGAAATAAATAAATCTGCCAAATTAGGACTACATTATATCGGATGCCCAAAGCATTCTTCCACCCAATATTTCTGTTATGCTAAATCACTTTTGCTACATGTAATTCAGTTATCCCTCTGAAATCTCAGAGTTGGAATATGCTCTAGTGGACATATTCAGCCTTTGATGTTTAAAATAAAATTAACTCATACAGGGGGATGTGCTTGTGTTTTGTGGGGTTTATAGAGAAATAACAATTTCTTAAAAAATAAACTGTGAAATTTCTACCCTTACCTTGTGGTACCGTGCTACCAGCTTTCCCTCTGAATCAAAGACAACATTTGTGTTGTACTGATAGTGGCCATCGCCAGGGCATTTTGAGTCCTCATTACTGCATTCCTTCTTATCACCCATGTTGGCAACCACATAGATCGAATTGTTCCTGGCCAGACAGCTTAGCCTTTTTTGGACTGGAGCCGGTCCAAATCTAAATATGAAGAATCACAGAACTGAAGGATTAGTGCAACTGACCTTTGGGAGTTTACCTCCATGTTGGAGGACAAAATACAGAAAAAGACACTAAAACAGGCAATAAATCAGAAGCAAGGCTATTTCTTTTTAAAATACAAAAAAAAAGAAGAAAAAGAGCCATGGAGGTTGGAATAGGTGAGCTTTAGATGCTGTAAACTCTTCAAGCTATATTTCTATGTTTTTTCTTTTTTTCACTGAAGAGGAAAAGATGCTAGAAGCAATTAGGCGCTTTCAATCAGTGGAACACCACTTCCCTGGGGAAAAGATGAAATGAATCCTTCTGGCACTGGTTCCCTACTGAAACATACCTTGAATTAGTAATAATATAATTTAGTAGGTTGTTTATAAATCTCTCTCTCTCTCTCTCCCTCTCCCTCTCCCTCTCCCTCCCTCCCTCTCTCTCTCTCTCTCTCTCTCTCTCTCTCTCTCTCTCTCTCTCTCTCTCTCTCTCTCTCTCTCTCTCTCCCCCCCCCCCTCTCTCTCTCATAAAGACTGGAAAGGGAATCTTTGTGTTGATTATGAGAGCATGAATAGCACTACTAGGCCAACAAATTGCTTAAATCTAGACTCCCTGACTTTTCTTAATAAAAAAGATAAACCTTGCAAATGTGTTCTATGCATTTCATAAGTAATTGGTGGCTTTTATAAGAAATGGCTATAATAAATACTTGGTAATTAAAAATAATTTCATTTCATTAAAAAGAATGTCTGGCTTTAAAGAGATCTTTTCCCCCTAGTTTTCTTTCACTTTTCTCTGTTAAATGTGATTCTGTGCTTCACACTTCCTTTTTTGCCAAATTATGTCTCTTGGGTTGTGAAATACTGCCTTTTCTTGTGCCAAAATGTGATTTTGACCAAGGCATTGAAATTGAGCTGGGATGAAAAAAAATGACAATACCTAGTTGCTAAGTGAGGGCAAAATACTGACAAAAATGCTTGGTTTCTTAAGGTCTCTGCAAGAGACGAGGATGGGTAGCAAACTAGATAGAAATGGTTCTGCCAAGATGCTTGCGCTCTTCTCTGGAGGAGCAAGCTTTGAATGAAAATTTTTTTGGGGGAGTCATGCTGAGTTTCATGATAGCAGTTAACTATCTTTAGCTAAACTTGAAAAGCTAAGCATTCCTGTATGTGTAGATCTGGGATGATCCTGTTTGAGACACCATCACCCCTCTAGGAACATAAGAAAAAGGGAACAGTGACTGGGTCAGCTAAGGCTGGCTAGATGCTAGTTTAAGTTCAAATTTGCATTCTGTTGCAAACATTTTGGGGGATCTTGAAGTAGATACCATTTTTCATCCTATTGCTTGAGTGGTTATAAAGACAGAAGTGGAGATTATGTGTACTGCCCAAGCTCTATAGAGAAAGTTTGCTATAAAGATATACTTATGCTCATTACTCACTGTATTGCTGACAATTATTTCAACTTAGATTAAATCCATCTCTGTCTATTTAGCTGACCGATATTCTCCATTTTTTGTAATTTTGTAATTCATTCATATATACAGTATATATAATATTTATATGATAAAAAACTGCTAAAAACATGATCATCAAGACTAAAAACTTTATTAAAAACCTAGCTTTTGACAGCGACTGCTGTGCATCCAATCAGTATAGTTCCCGGCCGCACCAATATGTTGGAACAGTTCAATCAGGAGAGCGAAAGATCATGAGTGTACACCAACTGACATATTGGCGTGGCAAGGGACTACGTTGATTGTATGCACGGAAGAGCAGACCGGACTTACAAACTCCAGGAGAGGACATCGAATCAATACAATCAATGATGCTGGCACAGCGGAGAGATTGCGAGCTGGAACAACGGCACTGCATGCGGGGGACATACCCAGGCATGACAGTGGGGGCAAAAGTCAGGCGGCAACGTTAGATGATTGCATGCCGCAAGATGAACGTACTCGATGGGCGGGGCAGGTGGGGATAGGCAGAGCGGTAAAATTCAAACAGATGTTGGCCAGCACAATAGAAACAGGATTGATGCAGCCAATTGTGGGCGAGCGGGGGACGGACAGACCTATGACACACTCATTGTCCAAATTTTTAGCTTCTCAAAAACTATAAAGACAAGCGTTCCCAGATCCTGGTCTATACTTTGACAACGTCATGAATATACCTGGGACACTGTAGCTCACTTTACCTGGAGGATATTTACAAATGATAACAGGTGAGGTCTAATGAATGCCTAAATGGCATGCTACAATTCCTTCCTTCAATACACATTGAGCTTGTCAGGGTGTACATTGTAATACAGAAACACAAACCTAAGAGAAGGCTGTGTTCAGTGTTCAAGTGCCTTTAAACTGAGGCTGCACAAAAGCAAAGCACAAGATACCTTTCAGGGTCAGTACATGGAATCCAGTTGACCTGTGGGTCTGGAATGTCCTCAAGGTAAGGATAAATGGCTTCTCTGGTGAAGAAAAATCCATATATGCCATCTTCTGGAGTCACAATGATATGTGCTCCCTGTCAAAAGAAATGAAGGTAAAGCTCCTTCCCTTGCAGGACAACCATTTTACCCACAAATGCATTTTAGCAAGTAGTACCCAGTACCTGTTTTGCTGCTTTTTGGATGGCATCTTCTAAGATATCCATATTTTGGTTCATCAATTTTAAGGCCTCTTTAGGGGAAACAAGCTTTGTTGTGGCTTCTGACTGTATGACTGCATGTTCGTATACTGCCGCAGTGAATTTGTCCAATGCTAAAGCCTTCAGGCCTCCCAGGAGTATAAAAATAAAAGCATGCTGTAAAGATGAAGAGGAGGCCATTGCCGTGTCCTTATAGACTGGGGAGAGAAAAAAAAAGATTGAACAGGGAGATCTAGTGAAGACAGAGTGTTGGCAAAGATCACATATCTAGTCAGATGATCCCGGATAGCGTGATTGCTTCAGCTATTGAGCTGTGAAAGAGTGTACCTTGAAATCAGTAACTACCCAATGCACTTTGAACTTTTTATACTTCCAACCATATTTCTGTCTTTTTGATTCTAATTCAAATTACCTCAAAAGAAGGAACAAACATTTGAATCTGTATGGTGGGATTCAGTCTGAGCAAACAGACATATTATTGTGTTCTTACTCTTCTTCCTCTTTAAGAAAAAAAAGAATATTGTACTATTTTTCTATAAATATTCCAGTATTAAATATATAGCCTGAAATCTAGGTTCTCTAGATTACAGGCAGTCCTCAACTTACAAATGGTTGCTTAATGACCAAATTTATGACTGACCCTTCCCAAAAGCTATAGGAATGGCCCGATTTTGAAGTTACAATGGCCACACTCACCCCTGCTACTGTCACGTATAGTCTCCCAATATTAATGCTATTGCCTCAGTTTGCCTTTCTCTTTTCTGGGCAAGTGGGAACATTTCTAAACAAACATTTACAATGGAATACTTTTTAAAGCAATTATCCTAACTGGAAATAAAACAAAAAACAAGCAAACAACCAATAACATTAAAACTTGTTTCACTCACCTTCCTTCTTTTGCAACTTCTACTTTTTGCTTTACTTTCTGTTTCCAGAAGAATAAGAGGCTGTCCAAAATTATGTCTGGCTGAATGCCTGGAAGGGCAGTTGCTTGTATTGGAATGTCCCTTCGATTTTGACTAACAGTTAACACATTGCTTTCCTAATACTATTAGGCACCTAGTACAAGCTGAGTAGACCTCTCAGACTTCTGTCTATTTCTTTCCAGGGAGAAACAAAGTTGACCATAATTTCAATCTGGCATAATTTCAATCTGCATAGAAAGAGAGAAACTGGATAACTATATACATAAGTACGCATTTTTGATCTCTTCCTGTGGTGATGGTTGATGCTATGAATGGAATCGGGAGGGGGGAGAGTCACACGAGAGGACCCATGTCTGGGATGCTGAATTGTTTAAAGTAGCAGAACAGATTTTGACAATGGCGATCTTCGGATCAGTGGAACTGTACACAGTGATATGATGTCAGATATTTTTTTAAGCACCCTTGAGCCTAACAATCCAAGGTCACAGGTGCTTCAGCTCACTGGCTCCCAAACACTTGAGGGATGTTCCTGGGAATAAGCACTAGGATGGTAACACTCCAAATTTACATAAAAAAGGCCCAAGAGTTCTCAACATAAAACATGTGTTTAAAAATAACTAGGTGGCATGAAATATAATCACTTTCGATGAGCAGTCTAACCAGCATTCAACTACTTGTACCAGGTGCCTAACATTGTTAAAAAGGCAATGTATTAAATGTTAATTCAACTCAGGCAAAATCCAGTGGACAACCAATTCGGTGTAATGTTAAAGTACTAAACTAGAAACCACAAGACCATGAGCTTTCATCCCACCTTGGGTACAAAGCCAGCTGGGTGGCATTGGGCCAATCACTGTCACTCAGCCCCAGAAAGAAGGCAATAGCAAGCCACTTCTAAAATCTTACTGTTATGTGCTCCTGGCTACTTTTCTTCATGACCAGAGGCAAGCTCGCCTGACCAATAACCAGCCAAGACACAGGTTTTTTTTTTGTTTATTGCAATAAGCAGGGAGAGAAATTATTAAAGCTTGGTTCTCTCCAAAGTTCCAATCCAAAATATTCGCTTCTTTATACAACCTTGTCCCAACTGCCACATCCCTCCTCGTTCTCCATTGGCCGAGGTACTATGAGGTTACACTCTTTCCGACCGCCTCCTACATATTTCCTGCTACATACTAAATCATACATCACATATACATTAAAATTAGGACATAAATTATGCAAGGTGTGTCAAAAATATTAATCAGTTAATTACACATGCTCAGTTATCTGTTCTGAGTTCTGGGCCCCATTTTTTTATGACTTCTTAGAAAAATAGTGTCAACGCTGCTAACATCGGATGTTCTTGCTTTGACAATATATGAAAATGCAGCCATTTCCCCCTTAACTTGTGCGTTACTTTTAGAGTTAGAATTAGATGATGCTGGGGAAGGGGGAGAAGGAAGAATGTCTCTGGGAATTAGTTAGACATAACAACCTCCTAGTAGAGTGTTTTTTCAAGGCTGCTTGAAATAAGAGATGATAAGGAATGCTGCGCCATTTCAAACTAATTGGATAATGTGATTTATGACTGTTAATTAGAGGAGGGAATTGTGCTCTGATATTATGTATTTAGGGGAGGAGAATTCAGATTTTGGCTTCCACCATGTACGTGCCGATGCCATGCAACTTGAATAAATATTCTTTAAGGTAAACAATGCCTCGAAGTTCTTTGAAGAGTTTCATCTGTCGGACAAATAGATTCTTTCCTGTTTTTCAGTTTTTAATCTTCCCTGGCCAGCCATTTCCTCTTACAATGGTTTCTTACAACTTGTGTTCTTCTTTTTCTCACTCTGAAGACCCAGATAATAATTTTGCTTACATGTTTATCTTTTATGCTCCCTTATGCTACTGTAGGAAGACAGCACACACACCCCTCCAGAGAAAGAAATATTTTGTGGAATATTAAAAAGCAGAATATTATATTTCATAGGGGAATACATTAATGAAGAAAGAAAATCTTAAAAGACAGAAACTAGCCCCCAGAAACCATCCCCAGCCCCTCTCCCCCAAGCAGAAACCAGGTCTGTAGAAATGAAGGTGCGATAATCCTTTCAGAAAGATTGGAGCCAGGAAACTTAGAGCTGATGGGATTAGAAAGACAAAGTTCTCACTCAAAAAAATCCAACACAGGACATAGTCATCAGTCACAGCCACAGGGAAGCAGGATATGACTTTTGGAACATAATAGGATTAACCCACCACCATTAGAATACCAGAAAGGCACACTGAACCTCAGGTCAAAGTTCATGCCACAGGAACAACTCCAAACACAAAAGCCCAAGAAGGTATAAAAACCCACCACTCCCAGCTACATGGGGTCAGCTTTCCCAGAACCACATTTCTGTCTGGCTCTACTCTTCAAAAAACTACAACCTTCTTTCTAAAGCAGTCTCCATTTTGTTTATTCCCGGCTTTCTCCCCATGAATATTCCATTGGTCCTAAAAACATTTCTAACTGTTTTCCTACTTCAGTAGGATCTTCTATTAGTTTGGGCAGTTCTTTCCTAAATTGCCTGATTTCAAAAGCTGTTAATGGGGGCAATCCCCCCCAGAGGGGTTTTCTCTCTCTTGTCACCCTCCAAACTATAGGAACCTAAAGAAATACATAGGTTTCTATGAGTTTCTATAGATTAACTATCATCTTAACTCTCTCACACAAAATAGCAGATCAGAGTTCTCACCCTTTCATCCTGGCCATGCATAAAACTTCATGTGGCCTTTTTCTCTCTTTCTCTCTCTCTGTCTTTCTCTCTCTTCCATCTGATCATTCCCATTCTTTTTAACACCTTCTATTGTTCTTCTAATTACTTAAGAAACTAGCCTTCTTTATTGAAAGGGGGTTGGGGCTTGTCCCTCTCTCACATTTACACCAGACATACAGTAAGCAATTTCCAAATATTTCACTCTAGGCAAAACAATCATAATTTTTCATCTGGACTGTGATAGATATGTTTTCAAAGTAGGCTCACTTCATCGCCTGCAAAGGACTCCCATCCTCCCAACGACTGTCCAAAATGTTCTTAAAACAATCTACCGGTTGCATGGCGCATCTAAATGAATAATTTCAGACAGGAGGGTGCAGTTCACAGCTACGTTTTGGAGATGTTTTCTTAAACTAATTGGATCATCTCAAGGTCTATTATCTGCTTTTCATCCTTCTACTAATGGGGCTGCTGAATTCAGAAACTCAGTGGTGGAGCAATATCTCAAATGCTATGTTAGCTACCAACAAAAAAACTGGACTGACCTCCTCCCTTTCGCAGAGGTGGTTTACAATAACTCTGTTCACAGCAGCACCGGCTTCACGCCTTTTAAAGTAGCCACAGGAAAAGAGTTCAGCCAGATACCCGAATATCCACAGGTGCTCTCCGCTTCCCAGACACTTAATCAATGGGTCAGGGGGTGGGAAGAAGTTTGGAAAACCACGAAAACAGCTTTAAAAAAGGCTTCAGAGACCTATAAAAAGCAGGCAGATAAAAAAAAAGGGCTCCTCAAAGAACTTTCCAAGCTGGGGAAAAGGTTTATCTGTAGACTAAATATTTATGGCTCAAATTACCTAGTAAGAAGCTAGGACCGAAGTTCTTGGGACCTTTCCCCATTGTAAAGATCATTAACCCGGTCACAGTGGAATTAAAACTCCCTAAGCTCTTAGGAAAAGTTCATCCTGTTTTCTATTGCAGCCTGTTAAAACCTTATCGGGGTTCCACTTTAAGACCTCCCCCTAAGAAGGCACCCAGACCCCTCGTAGTGGCAGGACAGACTCACTATGAAGTAAAGCGTATTCTTGATTCTAGATTTTTTAAAGGGAAATTGCAGTACTTAGTACAATGGAAGGGGTATTCGTTGTCTGAGGCCACTTGGGTGAAGTCTAGTGATGTGAAAGCTGACAGACTCATTAATAGGTTCTATAAGAGACACCCTAATAAACCGAAAGGGAATCCATAACCTGTGCTTTTGTTTACATTAAAGGATGTTTGTAAAGGGGCCCGGATGTCAACGCTGCTAACATCGGATGTTTTTGCATTGACAACAGATGGAAATGTAGCCATTTTTTTCCTTTCGCTTTTAGAGTTAGATGATGTGAATGAGAGTCCAGCTAGACATAACAACACTAAAACGTAGCGTGAGAATCAAGGTTATTGAACTCAGAGCTGATAAAGAATTGGCGGGCTGGAGAGGAAGCCCGCGCTTCAAGCTAATTGGGGAATGTGATTTATAACTGTTAATTGGAAGAGGGAATTGTGCTTTGATACTATGTGCCCAGGGGAGAGGAATTCAGTTTTTGGCTTCGATTAGATAAATGCCGATATTATGCTACTCAAATAAAAGATCCTTTAAGGTAAACAATGCCTCGAAGTTCTTTTGAAAAGTTTCACCTGTCGGAACTATGACAGCATCTTTATTAGGACAAAGCTCAAGACAATTGTATTCCTTGGGATTTGTCAACATTAAACATTAAACATAGCATCAATATATTCATCATCAATACATAGCCATTGAGTTATCCATCACGCTACTATAAATGACAACTGAAACAGTAAAAGTATCAAGCAACTGATTTGTTGAGTTGTGGATTCAACCTTATTGGGTACTGTGGGTTTACTTGGAGAATCCTCTTCATACCATCTTCCAAAAAGTGTTACAGTTAAAAGAGCCTGAGAGATATTGTTCTGACTGATGAGTCGTCCATCTCTCAAAACCTAGGAATGAATGAAAGAATGTCAGTAATACAATTAGTTAAATAAGGTGTAGATTTCTCCTATTAGCTGAGTCAAGGCATTTTTAAAGTAGGGGATTAAGAGGAGACGTAGTTCTTATAACATAGTATAGAGAAGATCCCAGAGTGACTACCCACATATTTGGATAAGGCTGGGAAAGACTCCCAACTATGAGAGCCACAGCTAGTCAATGTAGATAATATTGAATTTGGATCAAGATGGAGAAATAATCATAAGATCCCCCATCAGTGGACATGTGGGTTAGGGCTGCTGGGAGATTTAATTAAGCAACATCTATAGGTCTATAGGTTTCCCACCCCTGAACTCAATAAATGTGGAGAAGCCAACGTTAGCAACAGGATTTTAGCTCTATAGGACCATAGGATGGACATCATCTGATGGCTCTTATTTTGATGACATTCAGGCAGCTTTTGAAGACATGCAATATGTTTAATACAAATTGCTTACTCGCAACAAGACAGTTTAAAAATTGGGTATTTAGAAATAGGCATCCTTCCCTATTATTTATGGCATAAACTAAAATTATAGATTACACTATATAGATGCTGGTAGTCCGCAACATACTACGATGTAGATCAATCTCTGCTCTATACAAGTGTGACACATTTAACAATGTGTGGTCTCCAAACAAACTCAGAGATCAAGCAAGGCAGTCAAGTAAAAGACACCATGGTGAAAAACCACATTTTTCTCAAAATTCAATTTTGGCTTCCAAGAAGTGACCAAGACACATTTTCCTTCTGAACTTTATTAAGGAATTTGTTTCTACACTGCTTCTGTTCAAGACCAGTTTGGGTCACATCACCTTGACAATATTTGTATACTTAAGATGGGAAAGACCATCTTACCTACCACCTTTGGTGGACTTGTGAAAAAGCAAAGACTGTTATCCAAACATATTCCCCCGTTTTCCCCACTACTTTCATTTTCATTTGTATGTTATACTTTGATAAATTTAATAAAATTATAATTTAAAAAAAAAACACCTTACCCGAAACCCTCCAGGGGCCAAGCGAATCCCACTGAGTAAAACCTCTGGGAAGACGTAGTTTGTGCTAAATGTGCCACTGAGAGAATAGAGTTCAAATATGGAGTCTGCAGTAGTGACTGGCTTGCCGCAGGTCTGAATGTGTGTACCTTCACACTTCAGCAATGTGCAGATCTGGAAGGAGAAGAAAACAATACTTGGAGAAGTACTCATTATAGAGGAACTAGGTTGTTACTATCAGAAAAGGAACCGCAGTTAAGAATATATTTAATCTTTAGGCGTTCTATTCAATAAATCTAGTCATCTAATCCCTTAACTCTAATTCTAAACGTTTTATGTGTGTATATATATGTATGTGTGTATATATATGTATGTGTGTATATATATATATATTTCTTGAGTTCAGTCACCCTTAAATATCTAAAACATTTCATCCTTCTTAGAGTATTCCAATATTCCTAAACAATAATCATCATATTACTACATTTCTTTTCTTTTCAATCATTTGTGCCTTATCATCGATCCTGTTACATTCCTTATCTTAGTTTATTTCTCCCACCAAGTTCTGAATATTCTTACTGGTGAAAGTTTTCTCAGCGATTAGTTACATTTATTTTAACAGATTTAATTCAATTTTTCCCATATAAGCCATCTCACATTTTTACGTTTCTTAAGTAATAAATATAAGAATAAAATAAAATAAAAGTAGAGAAGAGAAAAAAAAAATTCAATTCAATTTATTCAATAAATCTAATAATCTAATCCCTTAACTCTAATATATATATACTTTTCTTGAATTCAGTCATGTTTAAATATCTAAAACATTTCATCCCTGGCCATAAGTATGAACCAGTTGCCAAATGTCTGAATTTTGATCACACGGGGATGCTACAAAGGTTGTAAGTACGAAAATTGGTCGTAGGTCACTTTTTTCAGTGCCGTTGTAACTTAGAAAAGGTCACTAAATGAACGTTTGTAAGTTGAGGACTACCTGTGGTTTGCTGGATATGTACATTCCTCTCTCTCTCTCTCTCTCTCTCTCTCTCTCTCTCTCTCTCTCTCTCTCTCTCTC
>NW_015389528.1:54186-59364 GCF_001527695.2 Protobothrops mucrosquamatus
TCTCTCTCTCTCTCTCTCTCTCTCTCTCTCTCTCTCTCTCTCTCTCTCTCTCTCTCTCTCTCTCTCTCTCCATGTGTTTTTCAAACTGTGTGGACTTTGACTCCCAGAATTCCCCAGACAGCAATGCCTTTGCAAGTAAAAGATTGCTTCAAAAATAATTTGGCATTTGCATGCTGCTAAATTTTCTGCCATTTTTATATTGCCTTTTTAAAAATGAAACAAAATTTCCCCTAACTTCAACAGACAAAAGCCAAACAGAATTAATAGAATTAATCTGCTCAAAACATAATTAATACTAAATCATAGTAACTATAATATATAACCTTAAAATGTAATCAAATATCACAAGCAGCAGCAGCAGAGAAGTTAATAATGGTCTAAATAGCAAATGTGTTTCAGATCAATGTGTTTATTGATTAAAGTGGCCAGGAAAATAAATATATCTCTGCCAGATGCCAAAAAGAAAATGTCTCTCAGAGCTGCCTGGAGGTCAATAGCATAGAAGGAAAGGAAGGTATAGTGAGATGAAGGAATAGGCAAAGCTTATTGAGAGAGGCTGTTCCAAAGAGGAATACTACAATGGGAGCCATCACTGAAAAGGCCCATTCCTAGATGGTTGTATATTTATTTCATTACAAAATCCCAAATTTATGGTGGACCTCAGCCTGACAGAAATAGCCTATCATTTCAAACACAACTTCTGATTCCATACATTTGGCACGCTCCAGGGAGCCATCAGGTGTAGTGTACAGGTGGGCTAGCCTTTTGTGCAAAAAAAATGCTCATAGCATTGGGAGGGTCCTTTATCCAAATATTCACAGCTTATTGACTCCATATCAATACTTCCAGTGACTGTTATCCAAACATATCCTTGCAATGTATTCTTGCATGATTGCCATTTTGGCAGCCACCAAAAGTATCAATGAATATAAGACTCATTAATTAGAATCCAGATAATTAAAGGATGAAACCAAATATCCTATTCTTATGGCAGCCAGTGTCAGCTTCCTACAGGACATGATAATAAAGTTTCCAGAACTCTGTGTGATGGAACGTTACCATCCATCCTCCTAAGAATAAGAAATTTAGGACTTACTTTTCTTCTTGCTCATAGAAACTTTCATTCATCATGTGTACGATGCAGCCACAAAGTGATCGATTGGATCGATTATTTAAACTAAAAAAGTATACTTAAGCTTCCAAGCGAGATATTGAGAATAAAGTGCTGAAGTTTATCTATACATCAGCCTGCAAATTTAGTGGACATCTAGTCTTTCATCTTTCCCTCTTGCATTTCCCCCCATAAATAAAAGAATACCTGTAAGTAATATTGTCCTTCAACCACATGCAAATCATCGAACGCTCCTAGCACGTAAAGTTCATCTTCTAGTACAGGTTCTTCCCTCATCCTGTAGCTTAAATGGCAGCAGAGACTGTTCTGGCACACTGTAATATTGTCAGCTTGTTTTGTAAGCTTAGAAAAGGTGAATGGATCATGGAAAAGAAATTCAGTGAAAGTAGGGTACTCATGAAACTGGTCAATAGTTGTGGCATACAAGCTCCAGTTAACAGTAGGAAGAGGGGTGGGAAAATGAGAAGGATGGGAATAAATTTCTGCAACCAAAAGGTGTCCATTCATCAATTTATCATCATAATGATATGCTTGGGATCCGGATGGCGTGTAGATACCACTGCCTAAAAAATGACAAGAATAAAGGCCATTTTTCTCATCCTATCTTTGCAAGACATACAGTATACATTATGTCTTCTAACCTACCCCCAAACATATTTAAGAAAACATCCTCCCCCCAAAATACACACATATAATTCTGAAAAAAGACCAAGAAATGTATTCATATACCCAAGCCACCCAAAAGCTTTCTCTTTTCCTTTTTTTATTTTTCTTTGATGAGCAAGAATAGAATAGGAAGAGACTACATTCTGCTTAAGGAACCAGTAGAGTTCCAGGCTCTCACAATTTTTTTTTAAAAGGGGGTATTTATGATCAGCAATCAGCAAAACTTGGCTATTACTGCAGGATCTAATCTGGGTCAGTCACCGGGAGCATCCGTTTTGTCTTCCGAGCTTTCGGATTCGTACTGGAGCTCCTCTTCAGGAAACTTCGCTCTAGCAGAGTGGGTCCTTTGGGCTGTTCTGTGTGTGATGTTTATATGGTGCCTGCTGCATGTGACTTTTTAGATGTTGATTGGGGTGTTGATGACTAGCTATTAAGTCATTGACTGTTGTTTGCTTCTACTGCCAAGCCTTCGCCTCCTAAGTACTTGTACCATATAAATACCACACAAAGTGCACACTCTGCTAGAGAGAAGTTCCCTGAAGATGGGCTTCAGTACAAGAGTCCAAAAGCTCGGAAGACAAAACCGCTGGTTCAAGTGACCGACCCAGATTGGATCATGCAACATTATGGGGAAATGGGCAAGCAAAATGTATGTATATGCAGTGCTTTTTTGTAAAAAAAAAAAAAAAGGTGCTGGAACTCACACATGTTATACAACCCGCCTTGCCTACCCTACAAGGTTCCATCCAAAAAAGGTGCCGGAACTCTATAACAAAAAAAAGTATTAAAAGTATCTGATAGATAAGAATGTAAAAATAATGTATGTTAACACGTGATAAATATCGCAGTATATATAAATATATATGGGGGAGAGTTGGGAAAAAATAAAAGTTTAAATAAAAAAAAGCAACAAATACCAATCGATCCTTTTATCTCAACCAGTATGTTACCTGTCATTGTCAAGGAAGTATTGTGAGTATTAGCTGCCAGAACATTGACACGCATGCCCATGGCCCAAGCTGAATGGAATTCGATAGCAGTTAAATGTGGGAGGACGTTCATCCAGGCTGTAGGGAAAAGGATGGTGTCCACCGAGAGCTGGCTTACGAGGGCCACAGCAGGATCGTGGAAGAGAATGTCAAAGCAAGTGAAGAGGCCAAATTTTCCAAAGCTGGTATTGAAGGTTACAAGTTCAGGCTCTTTAGGGAAATCAAATTGATGCTCTAGCTGAAACAGGTTAAACTGTTAAAAAGATAACACATTTAAGAAACAAGTGAGGTGTTTTTCAGTAAACATATGAACAGCATAACACTGACATCTGCAAGTCATTTTAAGTGAAAGTGAAAGTGTAACAGATTTTAAAATAAGAGGGGTGGGGGGAAATCCAAAACTTTTTAAAATTCTGATTGACCTGTTTTCCTGGAACCTTTGGGCCTATTAATACTATAGCATCAGCACCCACTAAGTGGGAAGATCTTCTTCATGTAACTGAGACTGTTTTTTACGATGCACTCTGTCACCCCAAATATGGGAAGAAGAAATGTATCAGCCCAATCTAGTGCTATCCACAGGCAGCAGTCGCTACTGCGACAATAATTTTTATGTTAAATTTGGATTGCTAACAAATTTAACTCCCTTTAACTTTGCTAGCAATCCAAATTTAACACACACACACACACACGTGTGTGTGTGTGTGTATGTGTTAAATTTGGATCGCTAACAAAGAGTTAAAGGGAAGCTGGTATAGCTATTTCGAGCTCCTTAGCTCTCATCAGCCAGCTACACCCTTCTGAGATTCGAACCTGGGCTGCTTCCCATATACATATACATATACATATACATATACATATACATATACATATACATATACATATACATATACATATACACATACACATACACATACACATACACATACACACACACATACACACACACATACACACACACACATATGAAAAAAAGGAAAACAAATCTTTGCTATTATCTATTTTAAATATTTCCTTTAGGGCTCATTTTTGGTTTCAACATTGAAATAATCTTGATTATATATGTGATATCATTGGGTACAACAAAATCTAGAAAAACTCTAAACAAATGGGGATATATGGTGACTTCTGTTCTGTGAGATTATGGTGACATGCAGACAACAACAAATATGACTACTTGCCCTTTGTGTCTCAGTCAATGTACACTTGAGTACTCATGGCAACTCAATTAATGTGGCTAGTTTCTAGGCAATATCTGTTTAATTTGCTTAATGTGTACATATTTTAATCTTGTATTTTATTCAAGTAGTCCTCAACGTACATCAGACATTTAGTCACCTTGACACTAAACAGTCATTTGGTGACCGTTCAAAGTTAAAACAGCTTGGAAAAAAGTGACTTATGACTGTTTTTCTCACTTACAACTGTTGCAGCCTCCCTATAGTTACATGATCAAAATTCAGGTGCTTGGCAACTGGTTCATATTTATGACGGTTTCAGGGTCCTGGGGTCATTGATCACCTTCCTTGGCCTTCTGACAAGCAAAGTCAATGGGGAATCCAGGTTCACTTAACGACTGTGTTACTAACTTAACAAATGCAAATATTCACTTAACAACTGTGGCAAGAAAAGTCATAAATTGGGGCAAATTCACTTAACAAATGTTTCACTTACCAACATAAATTTTGTGCTCGATTGTGGTCATAATTCATGGACTACCTGTATTTTAAATTTTATGTTATATAATATGCCTTATTTTAATTGTGATGCTTCTGACGTGAATAAACAAACATCATTGGGAGAAAACATAATTATTTAATATGTAAATCTGATATTGGATTGCATTCCAAAACTATAGAAGTTGATATTATGTAAAAGTTGAACTCTGGCTCTATCAAGACTAGGTTTCAGCTAAATAATTATTCTAGTTAAGTGGAAAGAAAATGCTTCAGGGTGCCAAAGAATGGATTCAAGACATGTGGTTCTTAATCAGTGGTGGGATTCAGCCAGTTCGCACCGCTTTGGCAGAACCGGTAGCTAATTTTTTGTTGCCCAGGCCCAGAATGCAGTTCTGGAAAGAGCATCCACACAGAGAACCGGTTGTTCACATATTTGAATCCCACCACTGGTTCTTAATTGATTTTGGAATACCTTCCTTTATATTGTAAAAATGAGACGACAAAGCAATATTGTTTCCACATTTAATAATAGATTAAAAGCTGAGGTAATTAATACTACTTATTTTGATTTTTTACCCTCTTAAGCTTATTTTTATCATTTTTATCTTGTATTTTTACTTTTGTATTATTTTTTTATCTTCATTAGATTTTTGTAATAAAAAAAGAAACCAAAGGGTGGAATGAAAGAAGGAAGGCAAATAGGCAGGCAGGC
>NW_015389528.1:59864-79927 GCF_001527695.2 Protobothrops mucrosquamatus
GTCCTCATTACTGCATTCCTTCTTATCACCCATGTTGGCAACCACATAGATCGAATTGTTCCTGGCCAGACAGCTTAGCCTTTTTTGGACTGGAGCCGGTCCAAATCTAAATATGAAGAATCACAGAACTGAAGGATTAGTGCAACTGACCTTTGGGAGTTTACCTCCATGTTGGAGGACAAAATACAGAAAAAGACACCAAAACAGGCAATAAATCAGAAGCAAGGCTATTTCTTTTTAAAATATGAAAAAAAAGAGCCATAGAGCAGTGATGGCAAACCTTTTAGAGACCGAGTGCCCAAACTGCAATCCAAAACCCACTTATGCATCGTCGAGTGCCGGGTGGGTGTGGCCCATTGGGTGGGCGTGGCCCATTGGGTGGGCGTGGCTGCAGTGGTAACAGCAGACTGGGTGGGACTAAAAAGTTCAATCACTCAATTGCAACTTTACAAGACCTTTTCTTTTCCCGCCAGAAGTTGAAATTGATTGATTGAACCTTTTTTTTGTTTTTGCACACGGCGGCGGATGCCTAAAGCAAAAAAGTTTTATAAAACCCAGCTGAAGGCCTAGGACTGGGGCGACGGCACGCGTGCCCACAGAGAGGACTCTGAGTGCCGCCTCTGGCACCCGTGCCATAGGTTCGCCACCACTGCCATAGAGGTTGGAATAGGTGAGCTTTAGATGCTGTAAACTCTCCAAGCTATATTTCTATGTTTTTTTTTTCTTTTTTCACTGAAGAGGAAAAGATGCTGGAAGTAATTAGGCACTTTCAATTAGTGGAACACCACTTCCCTGGGGAAAAGATGAAATGAATCCTTCTGGCACTGGTTCCCTACTGAGACATACTTTGAATTAGTAATAATATAATTTAGTAGGTTGTTTATAAATCTCTCTCTCTCTCTCTCTCGCTCTCTCTCTCTCTCTCTCTCTCTCTCATAAAGACTGGAAAGGAAATCTTTGTGTTGATTATGAGAGCATGAATAGCACTAGGCCAAGGGTAGGCAACCCAAAACACTCATAGAGCCACTTGGACTCGTTTCCCACAGAAAAAAAAAACACTGGGAGCCGCAAAACCCTTTTGGTATCTAAAATGAAGATAACACTGCATATATCCTTTTTTACCTTTAATGTGTGTGTGTGTGTGTGTGTGTGTGTGTATGTATATGTGTTTGTGTGTGTATATATAAAATAAAGGTAAAAAAGGATATATGCAGTGTTATCTTCATTTTCGATGTCAAAAGGGTCTCTCTCTCTGTCTCTCTCTCTTTCCTCTCCCTCTTTCCTCTCTTTCCCTCTTTCCTCTATTTCTCTTTCCTCTCCCCCTTTCTTTCTCTTTCCTCTCTTTCTCTCTCTCTCGCTCTTTCCTCTCTCTTTCCCTTTTTCCTCTTTTTCTCTTTTCTCTCCCCCTCTTTCTCTTCCCTCTCCCCCTCTCTCTTTCCTCTCCCTCTTTCTCTCATTCTCTCTTTCTCTCTCTTTCTCTCTTTCCTCTTTCTCTTTCCTCTTTCTCTCTTTCCTCTCTCTTTCTCTCTTTCCTCTCTTTCTCTCTCTCTCTTTTCTCTTTCTCTCTCTCTCTTTCCTCTCTCTTTCTCTTTCCTCTTTCCTCTCTTTCTCTTCTCTTTCTCTTTCCTCTTTCCTCTCTCTCTCATTCCTCAATCTTTTTTCTTTCCTCTTTTTCTCTTTCCTCTCCCCCTCTTTCTTTCTCTTTCCTCTCTTTCCTCTCTTTCCTCTCCCTTTCTCTCCTTCCCTCTTTCCTCTCTTTTTCTCTTTCCTCCCCCCCTCTTTCTCTTTCCTCTCCCTCTTTCTCTCCCTTTCTTTCTCTTTCCTCTCTTTCTCTCTTTCCTCTCTGTCTCTTCTCTCTCTCTTTCTCTTTCCTCTTTCTCAATTTCCTCTTTCTTTTCTCTCTTTACTCTTTCTTTTCTCTAACTTTCTCTCTCTCCCTCTCCTCTCTCTTTCTCTGTCTTTCTCTCTTTCCTCTTTCTCTTTCCTCTCTTTCTCTTTCCTCTTTCTCGGGCGGGGAGGGGGAGCAGGACAGGAGGCAGCAGCTCTGGTGGCGATGGCGGTGGCGGCAGCCACTGCAGCATCGTCGGGGTTCCCTGCCACTGCCCCGGCCTGACCGCTGCCCCGCCGGGTCCTCAGCCGAATGGGCGGGGAGGGGGAGCAGGACGGGAGGCAGCAGCTCCGGCGGCGGCAGCACGGTAGCATCGTCAGGGTTCCTTGCCGCCGTCCCCGGCCCGGCTCCGCCCCCGCTGCATCCTCAGCTGAACGGGCGGGGAGGGGGAGCAGGACGGGAGGCAGCAGTGGCGGTGGCCACAGCTGCATCGTCGGGGGTCCCCGCCGCCCTCGGCCCAGCCGCCGCCCCTGCCGGGACTCCACACTGCCTGGCCTTGCCCTCCGCCCATCTGATGGAGCCGCGGTGGGGGCTGGTGCTGTGCGGCCCCTGCCAGCCCCTCTGCCAGCCCAGCTGCTCCCCCCAGGCGCCCCTCTTGCCCCAGCGCCCACCTGAGCCGCCTTGGGGGCAGCAGGGGGAAGAAGGGGAGGAGGAAGAGGAGGGCAAGGAATCCGCCACCAGCACCAGGCCCCAGGAGGCGGCTCTCCTCTCCTACCTTTGCTGCATCTCCTTCTTCCTTCCTGGCAGCCTGGACTCTGGTGTGCCTTCCTGGCCAGCGGGTGCAATGGTCAGGCTGACTGGGGATCGCAGGGGCTGGTTTCCCTTGGGCTGCGGCTTGCGGGAGGGCTGGCCCACTCAGCGGAGTCTCCAGTGGGCTACTCCCAGCAGGGATCCTGGGGCTTCCCCGGGCGGCTCCATGGCCATGAGGCCCTGGCCGCGCTTCTCCCAGGGGATGGGGCACCCAGGTGCAGGGCCAATCAGGAGCCCTGCAGGAGATAAGTTAGCCTGAGAGAGAGAGAGAAGGGAAGCCAAAGTGCCTCTCTGTCTCTCTCTCTGCAAATGGCGGAGGAGGCTCCGGAGACACAGGTGATGGCTCAAAGAGCCACATGCGGCTCCAGAGCCGCGAGTTGCCGACCCACGCACTAGGCCAACAAATTACTTAAATCTAAACTCCCTGACTTTTCTTAATAAAAAACATAAATCCTTGCAAATGTGTTCTATGCCAGGGCTTTTCAACTGGTGGTATGCATACCACTTGTGGTACATTAATGAGTGGCAGGTAGTACGCAGCCCTGCCTAGCCAAGTGTAGTGGGGGAGGGAAAGAGCCAACACAGGCAAGGACTTACAGTGAAAGAGTCCTCTGGAGCTGCAAAGGCCCCAGGCTCACTTCTGGCTCACCCTCCCCCATGAGAAAGGAGGAGGAGGAGCCTATAAAAGGAGGCAGTTTGGGCAGGAGAGGGAGAGAAAAAAAAAGCAGCAGCCTTGGGAGGAGGCAGAGTCAGCTGCATGAAGGGGAAGAAGAAGGAGGGGGAGGGTGGGGGGAGAGGAGATCAAGCAGACTGGCCATGAGCCGATCTACAACTGCTGTGGCAGCCACCTGTGCTGGCAGCAGCAAACAGGCAAGAAATGCAGCAGGGAAGGGGTCGCCCTCCAAGAGGAATGAAAAAAAGGCAGCAATGGCTGGAGGTGAGGCACGGAGGAGGGAAGGAGATGGATAGTGGAAGGATTCTTATGTGCTTTTGTGACTTTGAAGTTCTGGGATTTGTGCAATGAGGGCTTTGTGTTCTTAAGGAGTGTTTGGCAATTTCTATTTGGCTGATGGCTGATGTCTCGTGTTAGCTTTTATTGCTCTGCTTTTGTTAGCTGTAAGTTTTGCTGCAAGGGATTTTGAAGTATTTTTCTCCTGAATGGATTTTGCCTGTAGCATTCCTTTACTTATGAATGGAGCCATTTGGGGAGGTTGCCTTAGCCGGCAGCCAGTACTTACATTTTTTTTCTTCCTTAAGTGCCGGCTGTGCTCCTTACTTTTCTTTCTAGTCAGTAGCTAATTCTTAAAGGGGAATGTGCCTTTTTAAGCTAGTTCACTCAGCAGCTTGTCTTTTCTGTCTCTGGAGGCCTTTCCTTGTTTGATCAATATATGGAAGAGGGAAAATATGGGGGGGGGGGTCAAATTCTTCCTTCAGAAGGAGATGGGAATGAGAAAAAGGGAGGCAGGGGAGGGAGGAAAAGAAGTCCCGCCTTAGCACTTGGCCACCAGCAGCTCTGCCATTGACTTTGCTTGTCAAAAGGTTGCAGAAGGGGATCACATGACCCTGGAACACTGTGACCATTATAAATATGAATCAGTTGCCAAGCATCCAAATATAAATCACATGACCCTGGGCATGCTGCAATGGTCATAAGTGTGAAAAATGGTCATAAGTCATTTCAATGCAATTGCAACTTTGAACAGGTTTTTTTTTTGGTCAGCACGTTTTTGACACCTTGCTAGGTGGTACTTGAATATTGCCATATCCTAAAAGTGGTACAATCGGTAAAAAGGTTGAAAAGCCCTGTTCTATGTGTTTCATAAGTAATTGGTGGCTTTTATAAGAGATGGCTATAATAAATACTTGGTAGATAAAAATAATTCTATTAAAAAGAATTTGTGGCTGTAAAGAGATCTTTCCCCCCTAGTTTTCTTTCACTTTGCTTTTCTCTGTTAAATGCAATTCTGTGCTCCAGACTTCCTTTTATGCCAAATTATATCTCTCAGATTGCAAAATGTTGCCTTTTCTTGTGCCAAAATGTGATTTTGACCAAGGCATTGAAATTTAGCAGGGATGAAAAAAAAGGACAATACCTAGTTGCTAAGTGTGGGCAAAATACTGACAAAAATGCTTGGTTTCTTAAGGTCTCTGCAAGAGACGAGGATGGGTAGCAAACTAGATAGAAATGGTTCTGCCAACATGCTTGCGCTCTTCTCTGGAGGAGCAAGCTTTGAATGAAAAATTTTCTTTGGGAGTCATGCTGACTATCTTTAGCTAAACTTGAAAAGCTAAGCATTCCTGTATGTGTAAGATCTAGGATGACCCTATTTGAGACACCATCACCCCTCTAGGAACATAAGAAAAAGGGAACAGTGACTGGGTCAGCTAAGGCTGGCTAGATGCTAGTTTAAGTTCAAACTTAAACTGTTGCAAACATTTTGGGGGATCTTGAAGTAGATACTATTTTTCATCCTATTCCTTGAGAAGTTATAAAGACAGAAGTAGAGATTATGTGCACTGCCCAAGCTCTATAGAGAAAGTTTGCTATAAAGATATACTTATGCTCATTACTCACTGTATTGCTGACAATTATTTCAACTTAGATTAAATCCATCTCTGTCTATTTAGCTGAAAGATACTGCACAAAAAGCAAAGCACAAGATACCTTTCAGGGTCAGTACATGGAATCCAGTTGACCTGTGGGTCTGGAATGTCCTCAAGATAAGGATAAAGGGCTTCTCTGGTGAAGAAAAATCCATATATGCCATCTTCTGGAGTCACAATGATATGTGCTCCCTGTCAAAAGAAATGAAGGTAAAGCTCCTTCCCTTGCAGGACAACCATTTTACCCACAAATGCATTTTAGCAAGTAGTACCCAGTACCTGTTTTGCTGCTTTTTGGATGGCATCTTCTAAGATATCCATATTTTGGTTCATCAGATTTAAGGCCTCTTCAGGGGAAACAGGCTTTGTTGTTGCTTCTGACTGTATGACTACATGTTCGTATACTGCCGCAGTGTATTTGTCCAATGCTAAAGCCTTCAGGCCTCCCAGGAGTATAAAAATAAAAGCATGCTGTAAAGATGAAGAGGAGGCCATTGCCATGTCCTTATAGACTGGGGAGAGAAAAAACAAGATCGAACAGGGAGATCTAGTGAAGACAGTGTGTTGGGAAAGATAACATATCTAGTCAGATGATCCTGGATAATGTGATTGCTTCAGCTATTGAGCTGTGAGTGTACCTTGAAATCAGTAACTGCCCAATGCACTTTGAACTTTTTATGCTTCCAACCATATTTCTGTCTTTTTGATTCTAATTCAAATGACCCAAAAGAAGGAACAAACATTTGAATCTGTATGGTGGGATTCAGTCTGAGCAAACAGACATACTGTATTATTGTGCTCTTACTCTTCTTCCTTTTAAGAAAAAAAGAATATTGTACTATTTTTCCATAAATATTCCAGTATTAAATATATAGCCTGAAATCTAGGTTCTCTAGATTACAGGCAGTCCTCAACTTACAAATGGTTGCTTAATGACCATATTTACGACTTACCCTTCCCAAAAGCTACTTACGCCTGATTTTGAAGTTACAATGGCCACACTCATCCCTGTTACTGTCAAGTATAGTCTCCCAAGATTAATGCTATTGCCTCAGTTTGCCTTTCTGTTTTCTGGGCAAGAGGGAACACTTCTAAACAAACATTTACAATGGAATACTTTTTAAAGCAATTATCTTAACTGGAAATAAAACAAAAAACAAGCAAACAACCAATAACATTAAAACTTGTTTCACTCACCTTCCTTCTTTTGCAACTTCTACTTTTTGCTTTACTTTCTGTTTCCAGAAGAATTAGAGGCTGTCCAAAATTATGTCTGGCTGAATGCCTAGAAGGTGCGGTTGTTTGTACTGGAATGTCCCTTCGATTTTGACTTACAGTTAACACATTGCTTTCCTAATACTATTAGGCACCTGGTACAAGCTGATTAGACCTCTCAGACTTCTGTCTGTTTTCTTTCCAGGGAGAAACAAAGTTGACCATAATTTCAATCTGGCATAATTTCAATCTGCATAGAAAGAGAGAAACTGGATAACTATATACATAAGTACGCATTTTTGATCTCTTCCTGTGGTGATGGTTGATGCTATGAATGGAATCGGGAGGGGGGAGAGTCACACGAGAGGACCCATGTCTGGGATGCTGAATTGTTTAAAGTAGCAGAACAGATTTTGACAATGGCGATCTTGGGACCAGTGGAACTGTACACAGTGATATGATGTCAGATATTTTTTTAAGCACCCTCGAGCCTAACAATCCAAGGTCACAGTGCTTCAGCTCACTGGCTCCCAAACACTTGAGGGATGTTCCTGGGAATAAGCACTAGGATGGTAACACTCCAAATTTACATAAAAAAGGCCCAAGAGTTCTCAACATAAAACATGTGTTTAAAAATAACTAGGTGGCATGAAATATAATCACTTTCGATGAGCAGTCTAACCAGCATTCAACTACTTGTACCAGGTGCCTAACATTGTTAAAAAGGCAATGTATTAAATGTTAATTCAACTCAGGCAAAATCCAGTGGACAACCAACTCGATGTAATGTTAAGGTACTAAACTAGAAACCACAAGACCATGAGCTTTCATCCCACCTTGGGTACAAAGCCAGCTGGGTGGCCTTGGGCCAATCACTGTCACTCAGCCCCAGAAAGAAGGCAATAGCAAGCCACTTCCAAAATCTTACTGTTATGTGCTCCTGGCTACTTTCCTTCATGACCAGAGGCAAGCTCGCCTGACCAATAACCAGCCAAGACACAGTGAAGGCCTTTTGTTTCGTTTATTGCAATAAGCAGGGAGAGAAATTATTAAAGCTTGGTTCTCTCCAAAGTTCCAATCCAAAATATTCCCTTCTTTATACAACCTTGTTCTGACTGTCACAACCTTGTTCTGACTGTCACCCCATTGGCTGAGGTACTATGAGGTTACACTCTTTCCGACCGCCTCCTACATATTTCCTGCTACATACTAAATCATACATCACATGTACATTAAAATTAGGAGATAAATTATGCAAGGTGTGTCAAAAAATATTAATCAGTTACCTATGCTCAGTTATCTGTTCTCAGTTCTGGGCCCCATTTTTTATGACTTCTTAGAAAAATAGATTCTTTCCTGTTTATCAGTTTTTAATCTTCCCTGGCCAGCCATTTCCTCTTACAGTGGTTTTTTGCACTCTTGTATTCTTCCTTTTCCCATCCTGAAGACCCAGATAATAATTTTGCCTATATGTTTATCTTTCATGCTCTCTTATGCTTTCTTCAGAGAAAGAAATATTTTGTGGAATATTAGAAAGCAGAATATTATATTTCCCAAAGGAATACAGTAATGGAGAAAGAAAATCTTAAAAGACAGAAACCAGCCCCCAGAAACCAGCCACAGCCCCTCCGCCCCCAAGCAGAAACCAGGTCTGTAGAAATGAAGATATGATAATCCTTTCAGAAAGATTGGAGCCAGGAAGCTTAGAGCTGATGGGATTAGAAAGACAAAGATCTCACCCCAAAATATCCAACACAGGACATAGTCATCAGCCACAGCCCCAGAGAAGCAGGATATGACTTTTGTGACATAATAGGATTAACCCACCACTATTAGAATACCAGAAAGGCACACTGAACCTCAGTTCAAAGTTCATGCCACAGGAACAACTCCAAACACAAAAGCCCAAGAAGGTATAAAAACCCACCACTCCCAGCTACATGGGGTCAGCTTTCCCAGAGCCACATTTCTGTCTGGCTTTGCTCTTCAAAAAACTATAACCTTCTTTCTAAAGCAGTCTCCATTTTGTTTATTCCTGGCTTGGACTGGAGTGAAGATCATTCTTTCAACATTACCCTTTCCTGGTTCCCATCCATTGTAGTTTCTTTGGTAAGCTTGTTCGTCTCAGTAAGTTTCTACTACACAGCAGATTCAATTTTAAATTTTTCTTTCAATATTGAATTTTGAAGACCATTCACTTATTCCTATCAAATTCCCCCTTTTAATTTTTATTATTCTGAAAGGTCTTCATTATCTTGCTTAGAAAATCTTACAACTATTAATTGTATAATTTCTTCTTTTCTTAAGGTTTTCCTAAAGCGTTTCCTACAGCTTTGGTTAGAGCAGACACACATAGAGGAATACATTGCTGACATGCACAACACATAAGTCCTATCACCACTAAAAATATCAGGCCAAGAAACAGTTGTCTTAACCATTCCATGATGGGAAGCCAATTAGTTAACAAACTCCAATCACCCCACATATTTTCATACTTTTATTCAGGAGCTTTTAGCCACTTTCCTGATTCCTTGCGCAATATCCATTACTGCTTCCTGAATGTCATCTCAAAATCCCACAAACAAATTTTTATCTTCACTTCCATGCTGCTCTGATGTGTTGTCTTCAATAATATTAGAATTAGAATCCACCCCCTCATGATTATTACACAGTGTTCCACACCCACAAATTGGTCCACCATCACAACAATAATAGCAGCAGCTATTATTACAATTCTACATTTTCAGTTTTTAATGGTGTGACGTCTGACTCAGTTATTGGTTTTATTTGTAACAGACCACTTTTACTTCTCTTATGAATCACCACCAACACCTTTGTTCCTCATCTGGGGTCACCTGGAATTCTAATAGAGATGTTCAAAACAGATAGGAGTTCTGGTCCACCACCCATTCAAGTCCTTTTAAATGTGGCTTTCAGTCCTTGTCCTGGAATGACCATCCAATCTCTTTCAGGTCCAGTTGCCACCTTTGCTCCTGTGTAGTGAGTCCAACCCTTCTTAGCTATCTGGACAGCAGATTCAACATAAGGAACTTCCCTTCTTTGGTTGTAAAGTTTTCTCCTTCCATTTACAAATCAGCACCTACTGTCCCAGCTGGATCTTATGGACTGGAAATTCCAAAGGAGCTGTTTGCCCTACCAAGCTTTCCTGTCAAAGAGAAGACAGAGACCTCAGTACTTGTTCTATATATAGCTCTTGGTTTCCCTCCTTTGGGGGCCTTAACCCTTTTACTATCTATTTTCCTTTCCCCTCCAACTATAATATATTCTAAACATTTTACCTCCTTTTTCTACCAAGTGGGCTTTATTTTCTAGACACCCTCAATGCTTTTTCTGCGAAAAAGTTGCTTTCCCATTTCTAGATCATACCCAGAATAAGATCTAACAAAACTGGGAAGCTACTGTGGGAAGTCAGCCTCCCCAGAGAGGGAAATATTAAAAGGGCAGAAAAATATATTTCCTCAAAGGATCTTAAAGAGGCCGAAAAGCATGCCCAGTTTTTTTTTCTTAATATCCCCAGGTCTCCCTCCCCCAAGCAGAAACCAGCTCTGTACAAATGCAGATATAAATAATCCAGGAACGTTGGAAGTCTCCAGCTAGAAGATTAAGAAGACAAAGACACCTAAAATCTACATACCCCACCCAAAGTCTAAAACAGGACATAATAGGATTAACTCACAGATGCCAAAGGGCACACCCAGACTCAGGTCAGAATACATGACACAGGAAATACAAAGCCTCAAACAGGAACAGGAAACAACTCCAAACAAAAGGCTCCAAAGGGTATAAAAACCCACTCCCTAGATGTGCTCTCTCTCTTTTCTTCCAGAGCCATCTTTTTGTCTGGCTCTCCTCTTCAATAAACTGCAACCTTCTTTCTAAAGCAGTCGCCATGTTGTTTATCCCCGGCTTGGACTGAACCATGATGAAGACTTTTCCTTCAACACTACATAAGAATGTATTTGCTTCCGGGGCTTCCGGTGGAGTGGCCACGCTGATGGCAGCTTTTTTTAGGCTGCCAGCCCTGAGAATGCATAAAAGTGTGCGGAGACAGCATTAATCAGCTGTCCTGCGGCTTGGAAACACCCCCCTCGGGAGAAGAGGGGGAGGTGAGTTTTTCCCTTGGGTAGAGGTTGAGCTCACTGGGACCCTCTTGTCTGGGGGGGCGAAAGGTTTGAGCTCCCTCGTAGCCCGAGGCTTTGTTCTCCACACTCCAGGATGACTTTGCTCCGATTGTTAGGAGCGAAGCAAGATGCGGCACCCACCTCTGCATTTCAAAGAGACTTGTGAGTATTTAAAGCAGACGGAGCTGACCAGGAGGAATTACAATTGCTAATTTTGAAAACTTTAACTCTGAGAGAATGATCTTCTCCAAACTTGGATTTGTCTTAAAGGAAAAGATGGCGCTGGAGTGTTGTTTTTTTGCTTGAAAGTACTGTGTTAAGATATAAGCAGGAAAATGGCTTCAAAGCCTGTTGGAATTGTCTCTAAAACTGCGATCTCATCTCCTGTAACACAGCCTGCAGCACAATCTAAACCAAGATCACCTCCTCCTTCCCCCCTCCTCCTGCATTTACGCTTAGAGACATTCAAGAGGCTTTAAAAACAGCAACGCAGGAAATTAAGGGGGAAATGGCAGACCTTTTTGAGAATAAGAATAAAGAAATAAGGGAGGATATTCTGCTGGCTTTTCAAGGATTAGCTGCACACATTGAACGTCTTGATGACCGGGTGGACAAGGTTGTGGAAAATACTGAAAAATTAGAGGGTAGAGTGGTTAAAGCTGAAAATAAGATTGATATAATACAAGATGA
The DNA here is from genome assembly GCF_001527695.2 of Protobothrops mucrosquamatus. Taxonomy (NCBI): domain Eukaryota; kingdom Metazoa; phylum Chordata; class Lepidosauria; order Squamata; family Viperidae; genus Protobothrops; species Protobothrops mucrosquamatus. Next base: position 71,154 of record NW_015389528.1, read on the forward strand.
AGTTACCATCTCACAATACAGGGAGATGGAATTTGCATGGCGGATAAGAGGCTTAAAAGAAGATCCACGAGAAGACTTGAAAGAGGAGGTGGTGAAAGCGATCGCTCCCATTTTGGGATGTGAACCTGAAGAATTATTAAGAGATATGGAAAAAATATTCAGAGTTAATTCATGGATTGCAAGACAGAGGAATTTGTCTAGAGATGTGGTTATCTATTTTTCTAGGAGATCACTTCGAAATGCAATTGTTCAGGCTTTTTACAATCAGAGATTTCAAATTGCAGATCAAGATATTATAATTTTAAAAGAAATACCCCCAAAGATTCTTAGAAGAAGAAAGGACTTTGCTTTTTTGTCTGAGGAGCTCAAAAATCACCAGATTCAGTTTAGATGGGAGATACCTAGCGGAATAATGGTGAACTATGCAGGGACACGATATCAACTTAATATGATTTTAAAGGCAAGAGATTTTTATGTTCATGTCCTGAAAGTAGGTTCATCACCATCTCCACGATTTAAGAGAGTGGATGAAAGGCTGGAAGAAGGCGCAATGTCATTGGTGGGAGGAGAGTTACCGCAGATGGAGCCTATTGAACAGAGTTTGGAGGTAAAGGATTCAAAGGAACAAAGAATGACTCGTGCTGCGTATAGACGTAAAGAAAAGGACCAGAAGCAGAAGGTTGATTTTGGTTCAACAATACAAGGTGTGATTACTACAGAGCCCATGGGGGGGGCATGTCCAAAGAGGCCAACAGCTGATCTTCAAGCAGTGCTCCAGAGGCTCCAGGCCATTAAGGATGGCAAAGTTCCTGACCTGGAATGTTAATGGCTTAAATTCACCACAGAAACAAAAAAAAGTATTTCATTATTTGAAACAACATAAAAATGACATTGTTTGCCTGCAGGAGACTCATATTGTTGCGAAGGATCAAAAATATTTGATGAGCTCTCAGTTGGGATCACATTTTATAGCTTCGGCTTTAGATAAAAAGGGGTGTGTGGTAATTTATGTAAGAAGAGATCTATCAGCTAGATTAATTGAATCAGATATACAAGGAAGATATGTTATTATTGAATTAGTGTTACAAGGCAAGAAAATTCTTATTATTGGATTATATGCCCCTAATCAACAACAACAAAAAATGTATAAGTTGTTACACCATAAATTAAGTCAACTGGATTATAAATCTGTTATTATGATGTGTGATTGGAATGGTGTTTGGGATTCAAGCAAAGACAAGAAGGGATCTTTTAAAAACTCCTCTAATCATTCTAAACTACCGAAAGCATGTTTTGATTTGAAAGATGATCTGGAACTTAGAGATATTTGGCGAGAATGGAACTTGGGAGATAGAGACTTTACTTTTTTTCGGATAGACATCAATCATTTTCTAGAATTGACTTTTTTTTAATTACTACAGATCTTTTCTCCAGGGTTAAGAAGGCGAAGGTTTTTCCTAGAACGTTGTCGGATCACAGTCCTGTTTGGCTGGAGTTATTTGCTGAAGATGGGAATAAAAGATCTTGGAGACTGAATGAAAATTTATTCAGATATGAGGCGCTTTCGCAGAAATGTAGAGAACATTTGAAGGAATTTTTTGCTTTGAATATGTATAAAGGTACTTCGATGGCTATGGTTTGGGATGCTAGTAAGGCTTACATGAGAGGGGTTTTGATTCGTATGAATAATGGACATAGGCGTAAGCAGATGCAAAAACGTAAAGAGTTGGAAGAAGAGATTAAATTGAAGGAGAAGGCTTTAATTTTGAACTAATCAGATAACAGATTAAAGGTTTCTATAAATATGTTGAAAGAGCAATTTAATATGTTAATGGCTGATCAGGTTGCAACTAACCTGCGTTATGTGAAACGTAATACGTTTTGCAATGCAAATAAGCCTGGTAGATGGTTGGCTTATCAATTACGGAAGAAACAGAAAGCACGTGTTATTGAGAAAATAGAATATAAAGGTAAAGAGGTATATCAACAAGAGTTGATCAAAAAGAGTTTTTTAGATTTTTACACAAAATTATATGCTAGGGAAAATATACAAGCTTTAGATATAGACAAATACTTGCAGGCAGCACATTTCCCTAGACTTTCACTTGAACAACAAAAGGAGATGAATTACTTAATTACTTCTGAGGAAATTATCTCGGCAATTAAACAGTTAAAAGTGGGTAAGGCCCCGGGTACAGATGGATTATCAGCAATTTATTATAAGATATTATCTGAAGAGGAACTAAAGGAACTTTTTAACAGTATTCAGACTGGAGGAGAAGTACCTCCGTCCTGGAGGAGGGCTTTTATATCCTTGATCCCAAAGGAGGATCAAGATCTTACTCAGCCTAAGAATTATAGACCCATTGTTGAATACAAACTATAAGATTTTTGCAAAAGTATGGGCAAATAGATTAATGCAAGTTTTGAAGCAAATGATTCATACTGATCAGGCAGGATTTATAACTGGAAGATATATGAAATATATACGTGTGTGTGTGTGTGTGTGTGTGTGTGTGTGTTAGAAAAAGAAAAAGGAATTGAACACCAGGATGGAAAAACAAACAAGACTGTTTAATATAAAATCACTTAGCTTTCGTCGGCAGTTTGGCTGATGTCAGAGTGAAAGTGGAGGATCCAGGAGTTTACTTATATAGCTGGCTGCTTCTGCGCCCCGCTCCTTGAGCAAGTCACCAGTCTAATTGCTTCAATTGGCTGTAGTGCTCTTAGTCATGCCGCATCTGTCAGCATATTAGCAGGTTCAGAAGCTGTTCTCCGCTCGCAGTCGCTCTCCTGGTGTGCGTACAGATGCCCAGAGGTTGGTTATCTGGTCGCTTTCGCTCTTTGCCCCCCTCCCCCCTCTCTTCTAGCCGAGCTTGCGCATCCATCTCAAAGTTAAATACAAGGCGTGTTGTCCTCCCTGGGAGTCGCAATTATTTCACCTATAGCCATGCCATTCCGATCCTGCAAGGAGTGGACTGGTTGCATTCGTCGTGAGTCACGGTGCGGTCCCTCCTACCCCCTAAGTGTCTGATACGCAGGTAAGAGGTCTATATGAAGATTGAGCGAATTCTCGTCAGATAGCCAGGCCTCCTTGAGCAATCGGCCACCCTTGGTGGCATCTCGGGATATGGCCTCAGCGTTGGCAAGATCAAACACATGGCCATGGCTTGCCATATAGGCCCATACCTATGAGTGCTGCTCTTGAGTTCTGATCACCAACTCATGTTCATGAATCCTGGTCTTGAGCCTTTTGGTTGTTTCCCCAACATAATTGAATGGGCAATTCTTACACTTGATTCTATTTATTTATTTATTTATTTATTATTTAAATTTATATACCACCCTATCTCACTTACAGGACTCAGGGCGATGAACAGGCAATAATAAAAATCACAATAAATATTAAATAAAAAGCCTGCTCTAAAATACCCCATATAAAAACCCCTACCAAAACACAATCAAAACTACGCCAGGCCGGCCGCATGGAATAGATGGGTTTTCAAGGCTCGGCGGAAGAGGCGCAGGTCCGTAGTTGTATGTAGGTTGGGGGGTAGGTCATTCCAGAGGGCAGGAGCTGCCACAGAGAAGGCTCTCCCCCTGGGCGTCGCCAGCCGGCATTGACTGGCCGACGGCACCCTAAGGAGGCCCTCTCTGTGGGAGCGGACTGGTCGAAGGGAGGTATTTGGTAGGAGGCGGTCTTGCAAATACCTAGGTTCATTGCCATGGAGCACTTTAAAAGTTGTTACTAACACCTTGAAGCGCACCCGGAAGGCCACGGGCAGCCAGTGCAGCTTGTGCAGGAGAGGTGTTACATGGGAGTATCTAGAGCCCCCAAAATCCCCTGCGCAGCCGCATTCTGAACTAGCTGGAGCCTCCAGGTGCACCTCAAGGGGAGCCCCATGTAGAGAGCATTGCAATAGTCCAGGCGGGAAACGAGGGCTTGAGTGACCGTGCATAGGGCATCACGATCCAGAAAGGGGCGCAACTGGCGTATCAGGCGAGCCTGATGAAAAGCCCCCCTGGCCACGGCCGTCACATGATCGTCTAAAGACAGCCGAGCATCCAGGAGGACGCCCAGGTTGCGGGCCCTCTCCACGGGAGCTAATGACTCGCCCCTGATAGCCAGAGATGGAGCCAACTGGCTATGTTGTGACGCCAGAAACCACAGCCACTTGGTCTTGGACGGGTTGAGTCGAAGCCTGTTCCTCCCCATCCAGACTCGCATGGCCTCCAGGCACCGGGACATCACTTCCGCAGCATCGTTGGGGTGGTCCAGGGTGGAGATGTACAGCTGGTTGTCATCTGCGTACTGATGAAACTCCATCCCGAAACCACGGATGATCTCACCCAGTGGCTTCATATAAATGTTGAACAGGAGAGGCGAGAGGACCGACCTCTGTGGTACCCCACAAGTGAGGCGCCTCGAGGTCAACCTCTGCCCCCCTGCCAACACAAATTGTGACTGGTCCGAGAGGTAGGAGGAGAACCACCGTAAGACGGTGCCCCCAACCCCAACCCCCCCTAACCAGTGCAACAAGATACCATGGTTGATGGTATCAAAAGCCGCTGAGAGGTCTAGCAGGACCAGGATAGAGAAACAGCCTCTATCCCGAGCCCTCCAGAGATCATCAACCAATGCGACCAATGCCGTTTCCGTGCTGTGCCCTATGTATGACAGAGGATCTTTCATCGTTGGGGAGAGGCTCTTTAGGGTGCATGATCATAGCACGCAGGGTCTGATCCGGTCTATGGGCAATGTTTACATTAATGGGAGCTAACAGCCATGCCGTTGCCTCGGACACACCATTGATATACGGGAGGGTCGTTTGTGTGGTCAGTGTTGTTGTCGTGTTGACATGTGGGCTGCCACAAGGTTCGTATGGCCTGCTATACCGCCTAACGAACTCAACAGGATAGCCGTTATGCCTATATATATCAGCAAACTTATTGTAAATAACACATTCAGGATTTTAAAAGGTAAAGCACATAGGCTCACTGATCAGCATTGAGCCAACATTTCTGGAATGCATTTTTCTCAGGCAGATAATATTCAAATCACCCTGTGGCAGAACATCAAAGAAGCAACAGGCTAGCTGAGAAGACAAACAATTGCCTCCCCCTCCCCCGCTCCACCAAACCTGGCAAAGTAAAAATTATACAAAACTTTTGCTTTCAGAGAACAGTCCTCAAAATTTCCATATCATTTACAAAAATGGCTTGCCAAAGCCTCCCTCCTAGGGCTGAACAAAAATAAACCAGCTCAAAATCACTCAGCCAGCTCTCATGGTCAAAGCAGGATTTGAACTCACAGTTCTCCAGCCTTGCAGCTGTAATCCTGTAACCAAATTGGTTCTCCATAAAGGTTTCTCTTCCCCTCCTTGGCTCCAAGGAGAAGGAATTTCTAACCTCCTCCCAAAAACCTCCAATAATGAAGCATCCATAGCTTCTGGAGACAATCCCACTGATTAATTATTCTCATAGTCAGGAAATCTTCCCCAATTCCTGTTCTTTAAAAAGACAAATATGCAGACAGAAATTGCCTCTCCCTCCCTTTTTTTTCTGCATCTCTTACTTTTCCAAGGCAGTTAAAAAAGTAACAAACTAAAAATGTTTAAAATGATTGCTCAGAAATTTCACCCCCCTTCTCTACTCAGCTTCCTTTAACAAAATAACTATCTCTTATTCTCACCTTCTTTCTTCAGCAAATCACCCATATTTTGACATGATTTTCTCTCCCACATCTTCAGAGACGCTTTTTTTTCCTTGGGACCTTTCTAATAATATTTTTTTTCTTCTTCCCTTCATTGTAAACACTTGCTATTGCCCTTCCATTTACTCCACAATGAAGTCTGCAACTTACTGTTTCTTTGTAAGAAAGGGAATGAAAGTAACTAGCCCCTTTCAAAGTCTTGGGGTGGGGATTACTCACACATACATTTATCAGCACACCCACACATTTGTCCTTCAACAGCCCTTCCACCATGGGCTTTAAACCCATTCTTTCTTCCAATGCAACCTTATGCTGTTTCTGGTAGATTACTTCACCAGGGTGTCAACCTCTGGCTCAGTGGTTCTCAACCTTCCTAATGCCACGACCCTTTAATACAGTTCCTCATGTTGTGCTGATCCCCAACCATAAAATTATTTTCGTTGCTACGTCATAACTGTAATTTTGCTACTGTTATGAATCGTAATGTAAATATCTGATATGCAGGATGTATTTTCATTGTTATAAATTGAACATAATTAAAGCATTATATGTAATTATATATTGTGAAATATTTATTTCTAATTACAAATAAATGAAATTTTGTCTCTCTGTCTCCCTCTTTCTCTCTCTCCCTCTCTCCCCCCCATTTCTCTCTCCCTCTCCCTCTTTCTCTCTCCCTCTCTCTCTCTGTCTCCCTCTTTCTTTCTTTCTCTCCCTCTCTCCCTATTTCTCTCTCCCTCTTTCTTTCTCTCTCCCTCTCTCTTCCTTTGTTTTTCTCTCTCCCCCTCTTTCTCTCTCCCTCTCTCCCTCCTTCTCCCTCTTTCTCTCCCCCTCTATTTCTCCCTCCCTCTCTTTATCCCTTTTTCTCTCCCTCTCTCTCTCCCTCCCTCTTTCCCTTTCTCTCCCTCTCTCTCTCCCTCTCTTTCTCTCTCTCCCTCTCTTTCTCTCCGTCTCCCTTTCTCCTCTTTCTCTTTCTCTCTCCCTCTTTCTCTTTCTCTCTCTCCCTTTCACTCTCTCTTTCTCTCTCTCCCTCTCTCTATTTCTCTTTCCCTCTTTCTCTCCCTCTCTCTATTTCTCTCTCCCTCTCTTCCTCTCAAAGATCCTTAAAATCCTTTAAGGTTATGCTTGAGTGGAAGACTTTTTCTTTTACAGATGGAGTGGGTTGGCAGACAAGTACTCAAAAAAAAAGGAAAAAAAAAGTGCGAATAGGCATCCAGTAGCTAGCTTGAAGTTTGAACGACTTCTTTCTCTTGCCACCGGCTTCTAGGAGGAGCAAAAGACACCCAGCACTGCAACCAGGCGCCCTGGACTGGCCATTCCAGGGCTTCCTGCACCGGCTGACTTAGTTATCTGCAACCTCCTGTTGTCACTTGAGGGGGGGAAGGGACACGGGCAGGAGAAATTCCTTCTTTCTCATCCAAGGAGCGAAGTTATGTTGGACCGTCGACTCTTTGTCAAGCCCCATGGGCCCGACATTTGCAGGCGGGCGGAAACCCGCCTGCCGAGCCACCACCTCCCCATCGCCCTCCATGCTGGCCGGCTCCATTGCCAGACCTCCCAGCTGATAAGCGCACATTGAAAGGAGTTGAAAGCGAGACAGGTTCCTAAGACCATCGGAAATATGTGTTTTCCAATAGTCTTAGGCGACCCCTGTGAAAGGGTCATTCGACCCCCAAAGGGGTCCTGACCCACAGGTTGAGAACCACTGCTCTGGCTGAAAATCCCAACTAAGAAAAACATCACAGTCATTAATTACTTCAGACTTTTATTGAGCAGAATCATTACAGCAGGTTGAAAGTGAAAGCTAGCTCTGAAGAAAAAGTGTGGAACAAGTAATTCAGAGAATGAATCTCCTCCTCTCTGACAGTTCAAATCACATTGTGCNTATCCTTGATCCCAAAGGAGGATCAAGATCTTACTCAGCCTAAGAATTATAGACCCATTGTTGAATACAAACTATAAGATTTTTGCAAAAGTATGGGCAAATAGATTAATGCAAGTTTTGAAGCAAATGATTCATACTGATCAGGCAGGATTTATAACTGGAAGATATATGAAATATATACGTGTGTGTGTGTGTGTGTTAGAAAAAGAAAAAGGAATTGAACACCAGGATGGAAAAACAAACAAGACTGTTTAATATAAAATCACTTAGCTTTCGTTGGCAGTTTGGCTGATGTCAGAGTGAAAGTGGAGGATCCAGGAGTTTACTTATATAGCTGGCTGCTTCTGCGCCCCGCTCCTTGAGCAAGTCACCAGTCTAATTGCTTCAATTGGCTGTAGTGCTCTTAGTCATGCCGCATCTGTCAGCATATTAGCAGGTTCAGAAGCTGTTCTCCGCTCGCAGTCGCTCTCCTGGTGTGCGTACAGATGCCCAGAGGTTGGTTATCCGGTCGCTTTCGCTCTTTGCCCCCCTCCCCCCTCTCTTCTAGCCGAGCTTGCGCATCCATCTCAAAGTTAAATACAAGGCGTGTTGTCCTCCCTGGGAGTCGCAATTATTTCACCTATAGCCATGCCATTCCGATCCTGCAAGGAGCGGACTGGTTGCATTCGTCGTGAGTCACAGTGCGGTCCCTCCTACCCCCTAAGTGTCTGATACGCAGGTAAGAGGTCTATATAAAGATTGAGCGAATTCTTGTCAGATAGCCAGGCCTCCTTGAGCAATCGGCCACCCTTGGTGGCATCTCGGGATATGGTCTCAGCGTTGGCAAGATCAAACACATGGCCATGGCTTGCCATATGGGCCCATACCTATGAGTGCTGCTCTTGAGTTCTGATCACCAACTCATGTTCATGAATCCTGGTCTTGAGCCTTTTGGTTGTTTCCCCAACATAATTGAATGGGCAATTCTTACACTTGATTTTATTTATTTATTTATTTATTTATTATTTAAATTTATATACCGCCCTATCTCCCTTACGGGACTCAGGGCGGTGAACAGGCAATAATAAAAATCACAATAAATATTAAATAAAAAGCCTGCTCTAAAATACCCCATATAAAAACCCCTACCAAAACACAATCAAAACTACGCCAGGCCGGCCGCATGGAATAGATGGG
>NW_015389528.1:80527-95889 GCF_001527695.2 Protobothrops mucrosquamatus
CCTGCTCTAAAATACCCCATATAAAAACCCCTACCAAAACACAATCAAAACTACGCCAGGCCGGCCGCATGGAATAGATGGGTTTTCAAGGCTCGGCGGAAGAGGCGCAGGTCCGTAGTTGTACGTAGGTCGGGGGGTAGGTCATTCCAGAGGGCAGGAGCTGCCACAGAGAAGGCTCTCCCCCTGGGGGTCGCCAGCCAGCATTGACTGGCCGACGGCACCCTAAGGAGGCCCTCTCTGTGGGAGAGGACTGGTCGAAGGGAGGTATTTGGTAGGAGGCGGTCTTGCAAATACCTAGGTCCATTGCCATGGAGCGCTTTAAAAGTTGTTACTAACACCTTGAAGCGCACCCAAAAGGCCACTGGCAGCCAGTGCAGCTCGCACAGGAGAGGTGTTACATGGGAGTATCTAGAGGCCCCCAAAATCCCCCGCGCGGCCGCATTCTGAACTAGCTGGAGCCTCCAGGTGCACCTCAAGGGGAGCCCCATGTAGAGAGCATTGCAATAGTCCAGGCGGGAAACAAGGGCTTGAGTGATCGTGCGTAAGGCATCACGATCCAGAAAGGGGTGCAACTGGCATATCAGGCGAGCCTGATGAAAAGCCCCCCTGGCCACGGCCGTCACATGATCATCTAAAGACAGCCGAGCATCCAGGAGGACGCCCAGGTTTCAGGCTCTCTCCTCGGGAGCTAATGACTCGCCCCTGATAGCCAGAGATGGAGCCAACTGGCTATGTCATGACGCCAGAAACCACAGCCACTCGGTCTTGGATGGGTTGAGTCGAAGCCTGTTCCTCCCCATCCAGACTCGCATGGCCTCCAGGCACCGGGACATCACTTCCGCGGCATCGTTGGGGTGGTCTGGGGTGGAGATGTACAGCTGGGTGTCATCTGCGTACTGATGAAACTCCACCCTGAAACCATGGATGATCTCACCCAGTGGCTTCATATAAATGTTGAACAGGAGAGGCGAGAGGACCGACCCCTGTGATACCCCACAAGTGAGGTGCCTCGAGGTCGACCTCTGCCCCCCTGCCAACACAAATTGCGACCGGTCCGAGAGGTAGGAGGAGAACCACCGTAAGACGGTGCCCCCAACCCCAACCCCCTAACCGGTGCAACAAGATACCATGGTCGATGGTATCAAAAGCCGCTGAGAGATCTAGCAGGACCAGGATAGAGGAACAGCCTCTATCCCGAGCCCTCCAGAGATCATCAACCAACGCGACCAATGCCGTTTCCGTGCTGTGCCCTATGTATGACAGAGGATCTTTCATCATTGGGGAGAGGCTCTTTAGGGTGCATGATCATAGCACGCAGGGTCTGATCTGGTCTATGGGCAACATTTACATTAATGGGAGCTAATAGCCATGCCGTTGCCTCGGACACACCATTGATATACGGGAGGGTCGTTTGTGTGTTCAGTGTTGTTGTTGTGTTGACATGTGAGCTGCCACAAGGTTTGTATGGCCTGCTATACCGCCTAATGAACTCAACAGGATAGCCGTTATGCCTATATATATCAGCAAACTTATTGTAAATAACACATTCAGGATTTTAAAAGGTAAAGCACATAGGCTCACTGATCAGCATTGAGCCAACATTTCTGGAATGCCTTTTTCTCAGGCAGATAATATTCAAATCACCCTGTGGTAGAACATCAAAGAAGCAACAGGCTAGCTGAGAAGACAAACAATTGCCTCCCCCTCCCCCGCTCCACCAAACCTGGCAAAGTAAAAATTATACAAAACTTTTGCTTTCAGAGAACAGTCCTCAAAATTTCCATATCATTTACAAAAATGGCTTGCCAAAGCCTCCCTCTTAGGGCTGAACAAAAATAAACCGGCTCAAAATCACTCAGCCAGCTCTCATGGTCAAAGCAGGATTTGAACTCACAGTTCTCCAGCCTTGCAGCTGTAAACCTGTAACCAAATTGGTTCTCCATAAAGGTTTCTCTTCTCCTCCTTGGCTCCAAGGAGAAGGAAAACAAATTGAACACACACAGTATAAACCAATTAATCTCTTTTGCAATAGCAAAGAGTCCCAAAGACACGTATTTTAACAGATAGATAGATAGATAGATAGATAGATAGATAGATAGATAGATAGATAGATAGATAGATAGATAGATAGATAGATAGATAGATAGATAGATAGATAGATAGATAAATGTTTTAAATAAAACATCATAGGATTGTTCATTTGACAAGAATGCCCTCCAATGCATTATTAAGGATAAATCCAAACGAAAATGCAAACGAAAATCACTGAAGCATGACACACTCAAAAATATCAGAGTTGGATGGGATCAGACCCTAACAATTTCTAACCTCCTCCCCAAAACCTCCAATAATGAAGCATCCATAGCTTCTGGAGACAATCCCACTGATTAATTATTCTCATAGTCAGGAAATCTTCCCCAATTCCTGTTCTTTAAAAAGACAAATATGCAGACAGAAATTGCCTCTCCCTCCCTTTTTTTTCTGCATCTCTTACTTTTCCAAGGCAGTTAAAAAAGTAACAAACTAAAAATGTTTAAAATGATTGCTCAGAAATTTCACTCCCCTTCTCTACTCAGCTTCCTTTAACAAAATAACTATCTCTTATTCTCACCTTCTTTCTTCAGCAAATCACCCATATTTTGACATGATTTTCTCTCCCACATCTTCAGAGATGCTTTTTTTCCCTTGGGACCTTTCTAATAATATTTTTTTTCTTCTTCCCTTCATTGTAAACACTTGCTATTGCCCTTCCATTTACTCCACAATGAAGTCTGCAACTTACTGTTTCTTTGTAAGAAAGGGAATGAAAGTAACTAGCCCCTTTCAAAGTCTTGGGGTGGGGATTACTCACACATACATTTATCAGCACACCCACACATTTGTCCTTCAACAGCCCTTCCACCATGGGCTTTAAACCCATTCTTTCTTCCAATGTAACCTTATGCTGTTTCTGGTAGATTACTTCACCAGGGTGTCAACCTCTGGCTCAGTGGTTCTCAACCTTCCTAATGCCGCGACCCTTTAATACAGTTCCTCATGTTGTGGTGACCCCCAACCATAAAATTATTTTCGTTGCTACGTCGTAACTGTAATTTTGCTACTGTTATGAATCGTAATGTAAATATCTGATATGCAGGATGTATTTTCATTGTTATAAATTGAACATAATTAAAGCATTATATGTAATTATATATTGTGAAATATTTATTTCTAATTACAAATAAATGAATTTTTGGCTCTCTCCCTCTCTCCCCCCATTTCTCTCTCCCTCTCTCCCTCTTTCTCTCTCCCTCTCTCTCTCTGTCTCCCTCTTTCTTTCTTTCTCTCTCTCCCTCTCTCCCTCTCTTTCTCTCTCCCCCTATTTCTCTCTCCCTTTCTTTCTCCCTCTCTCCCTTTCTTTCTCTCTCCCCCTTTCTCTCTCCCTCTCTCCCTCCTTCTCCCTCTCTTTCTCTCCCTCTCTTTCTCCCTTTTTCTCTCCCTCCCTCTATTTCTCTCTCTCCCTCCCTCTCTCCCTTTCTTTCTCTCTCCCTCTTTCTCTCTCTCCCTCTCTCTTTCTCTCCCTGTCTCCCTTTCTTTCTTTCTCCCTTTCTCCCTCTCCTCTTTCTCTCTCCCTTTCTCTTTCTCTCTCTCCCTGTCTCCCCCCATTTCTCTCTCCCTCTCTCCCTCTTTCTTTCTCCCTCTGTCTCCCTTTCTTTCTTTCTCTCTCTCCCTCTCTCCCCTATTTCTCTCTCTTTCTTTCTCTCTCCCTCTCTCTTCCTTTGTTTCTCTCTCCCCCTCTTTCTCTCTCCCTCTCTCCCTCCTTCTCCCTCTCTTTCTCTCCCCCTCTATTTCTCCCTCCCTCTCTTTCTCCCTTTTTCTCTCCCTCTCTCTCTCCCTCCCTCTTTCCCTTTCTCTCCCTCTCTCTCTCTCTCTTTCTCTCTCTCCCTCTCTCTCCCTCTCTTTCTCTCCGTCTCCCTTTCTCCCTCTCCTCTTTCTCCCTCTTTCTTTCTCTCTCTCCCTTTCACTCTCTCTTTCTCTCTCTCCCTCTCTCTATTTCTCTTTCCCTCTTTCTCTCCCTCTCTTTATTTCTCTCTCCCTCTCTTCCTCTCAAAGATCCTTAAAATCCTTTAAGGTTATGCTTGAGTGGAAGACTTTTTCTTTTACAGATGGGGTGGGTTGGCAGACAAGTACTCAAAAAAAAGGGGAGGGAAGTGCGAATAGGCATCCCGTAGCTAGCTTGAAGTTTGAACGACTTCCTTCTCTTGCCACCGGATTCTAGGAGGAGCAAAAGACACCCAGCTAGCTTCCTGCACCGGCTGACTTAGTTATCTGCAACCTCCTGTTGTCACTTGAGGGGGGGGGAAGGGACACGGGCAGGAGAAATTCCTTCTTTCTCATCCGAGGAGCGAAGTTATGTTGGACCGTCGACTCTGTGTCAAGCCCCGTGGGCCCGACATTTGCAGGCAGGCGGGAACCCGCCTGCCGAACCACCACCTCCCCATCGCCCTCCATGCTGGCCGGCTCCATTGCCAGACCTCCCAGCTGATAAGCGCACATTGAAAGGAGTTGAAAGCGAGACAGGTTCCTAAGACCATCGGAAATATGTGTTTTCCAATAGTCTTAGGCGACCCCTGTGAAAGGGTCATTCGACCCCCAAAGGGGTCCCGACCCACAGGTTGAGAACCACTGCTCTGGCTGAAAATCCCAACTAAGAAAAACATCACAGTCATTAATTACTTCAGACTTTTATTGAGCAGAATCATTACAGCAGGTTGAAAGTGAAAGCTAGCTCTGAAGAAAAAGTGTGGAACAAGTAATTCAGAGAATGAATCTCCTCCTCTCTGACAGTTCAAATCACATTGTGCNGTGACTACCCACATATTTGGATAAGGCTGGGAAAGACTCCCAACTATGAGAGCCACAGCTAGTCAATGTAGATAATATTGAATTTGGATCAAGATGGAGAAATAATCATAAGATCCCCCATCAGTGGACATGTGGGTTAGGGCTGCTGGGAGATTTAATTAAGCAACATCTATAGGTCTATAGGTTTCCCACCCCTGAATTCAATAAATGTGGAGAAGCCAACGTTAGCAACAGGATTTTAGCTCTATAGGACCATAGGACGAACATAATCTGATGGCTCTTATTTTGATGACATTCAGGCAGCTTTTGAAGCCATGCAATATGTTTAATACAAATTGCTTACTCGCAACAAGACAGTTTAAAAGTTGGGTACTTAGAAATAGGTATCCTTCCATATTATATATGGCATAATCTAAAATTATAATTACACTGTACAGATGCTGGTAATCCGTAATTTACAACTGTAATTGTGCCTGGAATGTGACCGTGCCCAATTTTATGAGCTTTTTGTAGCAGTCATTAAATGACTCTGGATGGATGGTGTTTTCCCTTCCTTCAACATTCCCTCCCCCAATGCCCTTTGCTTCCTGAAGAAGCGAAATAGGAGGAACACAGTTTCCTCCTTCTGATATAAACAATCCAGTATTATTCTTTATGTATACGGGATTTTCTTTGGCTTACTTTGGTTTAATTACAACCTTAGATAATGGCAAAATATAAATATGATGTAGATCAGTCTCTGCTCTATACAAGTGTGACACATTTAACAATGTGTGGTCTCCACACAAACTCAGAGATCAAGCAAGGCAGTCAAGTAAAAGACACCATGGTGAGAAATCATATTTTTCTCAAAATTCAATTTTGGCTTCCAAGAAGTGACCAAGACACCTTTTCCTTCTGAACCTTATTAAGAAATTTGTTTCTGCACTGCTTCTGTTCAAGACCAGTTTGGGTCACATCATCTTGACAATATTTGTATACTTAAGATGGGAAAGACCATCTTACCTACCACCTTTGGTGGACTTGTGAAAAAGCGAAGAAATACTGGGGTATGATTCATATTTTAAGATTCTTAAAGTGAATAGAAAAAAATAAATCAGGAACTTTTATTTTAGGTTTAATGAACAAAACAACTTTTAAAAAATGTGGAACCTTGTTTCTTAACAGCAGCAAGAATGCTTTATGCACAAAAATGGAAAGATACATTCATTCCCAGAATAGTGACAAATAGCAGGAAAACTGATGGAACTATCAGAGATGGCTAAATTAACTGCTCTAATCAAAGAAAAGAAAACATTCAAATTTGTTTCTAATTGGAAAATGCTTCTGGATGTCCCAAAGGTCCGTTTTCAAGAGGTAACTGGACTTTCTTGTTTTTCTTTGAAGACGTTTTGCTTCTCATCCAAGAAGCTTCTTCAGCTGTGACCGGATGGTGGGGAATGGAAGGATTTATATTCCTTGCAAAGTCCAGTTGCCTCCTGAAAAAGCACCTTTGGGACAACCATGACTTGGATGACTGAGAATCTCCAGACATTTCGCTTCTGGATGTTGTTTTTGAGATGGGGGGAAAAATGAAACTTTGGCTTTGGGTTTTGTTGATTAGTTAAGTTTGTTATAGAAATATTAAGTATGTAAAAGTAAGAGGATGAGGCTGTCGTGTTATTAGGTTATTCTACTAAGCTAAAAAGAGTCGGAAGCCAATGCTTTCCTTCTTTTTCCCCTTTATCCTACACTTTTTCCTTTCCCCTTTTCCCTCCCCTCCGTTTTCCCCACTACTTTCATTTTCATTTGTATGTTATACTTTGATAAATTTAATAAAATTATAATTAAAAAAAACCAACACCTTACCCGAAACTCTCCAGGGGCCAAGCGAATCCCACTGAGTAAAACCTCTGGGAAGACGTAGTTTGTGCTAAATGTGCCACTGAGAGAATAGAATTCAAATATGGAGTCTGCAGTAGTGGCTGGCTTGCCGCAGGTCTGAAGGGCTGTACCTTCACACTTCAGCAATGTGCAGATCTGGAAGGAGAAGAAAACAATACTTGGAGATTAACTATGAGACTGAAAGATAAAGAAGAAACAGAATATTACCAAACTTGGGATTTATTTTATCAATGGCTAGAGGAAAGAATGAGGGATTAGGAACTCAATATGTATTAGCATTTTTAAACCCAGACAACAAGTTGGTTGAAAAATTAATATATGTAACTAAGAGGAAATTAATAAAATCTTTATAGAAAAAAAAGAACAATACTTCAAAAAGTACTCATTATAGAGGAACTAGGTTGCTACTATCAGAAAAGGAACCGCAAACCAGTTGTCTTAATTTCCTCCATAGGAAGTAAATTCTATGGAACATACTCATGTGAATGTTGGTGGCTGGGGAAGAGGCCCCACTGATTGTTGACACAGAATTAGCAGATGAAGGCACAAGTTCAGCTTGGCATGAGAGGAATTCCTGGTGTCATGGCGACCAAGGACTTGCAGCTATATACATATCAGTATATCAAGGTTGTCCTCGACTTATGACCACAATTGAGCCTATAATATCCGTTGCTAAGTGAGACATGTGTTAATTGGGTTTTGCCCCATTTTATGACCTTTCTTGCTACAGTTGTTAAGTGCATCACTGCGGTTAATAAGTTAGCAACCCGGTTGTTAAATGAATCTGATTTCCCCATTGACTTTGCTCATCAAAAGGTTGCAAAAGGGGATCACAGCAATGGTCATAAGTATGAACCAGTTGCCAACTGTCTGAATTTTGATCACACGGGGATGCTACAAAGGTTGTAACTGCGAAAATTTGTCGTAGGTCACTTTTTTCAGTTTCGTAACTTAGAAAAGGTCACTAAATGAACCGTTGTAAGTTGAGGACTACCTGTGGTTTGCTGGTTATGTACATTCCACTCTCTCTCTCTCTCTCTCTCTCTCTCCATGTGTTTTTCAAACTGTGTGGACTTTGACTCCCAGAATTCTCCAGACAGCAACGCCTTTGCAAGTAAAAGATTGCTTCAAAAATAATTTGGCATTTGCATGCTGCTAAATCTTCTGCCATTTTTATATTGCCTTTTTAAAAATAAAACAAAATTTCCCCTAACTTCAACAGACAAAAGCCAAACAGAATTAATAGAATTAATCTGCTCTAAACATAATTAATACTAAATCATAGTAACTATGATATATAACTTTAAAATGCTAGTCAAACAACACAAGCAGCAGCAGAGAAGTTAACAATGGTCTAAATAGCAAATGTGTTTCAGATCAATGTGTTTATTGATTAAAGTGGCCAGGAAAATAAATATATCTCTGCCAGATGCCAAAAAGAAAATGTCTCTCAGAGCTGCCTGGAGGTCAATAGCATCGAAGGAAGGGGAGGTATAGTGAGATGAAGGAATAGGCAAAGCTTATTGAGAGAGGCTGTTCCAAAGAGGAATACTACAACGGGAGCCACCACTGAAAAGGCCCGTTCCTAGATGGTTGCATATTTATTTCATAACAAAATCCCAAATTTATGGTGGACCTCAGCCTGACAGAAATAACCTATCATTTCAAACACAAGGGAGCCATCAGGTGTAGTGTACAGGTGAGCCGGCATTCTGTGCAAAACAAATGTTCATAGCATTGGGAGGATCCTTTATCCAAATAGTAGTAGTAGTAGTAGTAGTAGTAGTAGTAGTAGTAGTAGTAGTAGTAGTAGTAGTAATAATAATAATAATAATAATAATAATAATAATAATAATAATAATAATAATAATAATAATAATAATAAAGTTGGAAGGGACCTTGGAGGTCATCTAGTCCAACCGCCTGCTCAGGCAGGAAACCCTACACCATTTCGGACAAATGGCTGTCCAGTCTCTTTTTAAAAACTTCCAGTGTTGGAGCATTCACCGCTTCTGGAGGCAGATTGTTCCATTGGTTAATTGTTCTAACTGTCAGGAAGTTTCTCCTTAGTCTTAAGTTGCTTCTCTCCTTGATCAGTTTCCATCCTTTGCTTCTTGTCCTGCCTTCAGGCGCTTTGGAGAATAGCTTGACTCCCTCTTCTTTGTGGCAGCCCCTGAGATATTGGAACACTACTATCATGTCACCCCTCGTCCTTCTCTTCGATAAACTAGACAAACAGTCCAGCAACCGTTCCTTATATGTTTTAGCCTCCAGTCCCCTAATCATCTTTGTTGCTCTTCTCTTACTCTTTCTAGAGTCTCAGCATCTTTTTTACATCGTGGTGACCAAAACTGGATGCAGTATTCCAAGTGTGGCCTTACCAAGGCATTGTAAAGTGGTATTAATATTTCACGTGGTCTTGATTCTATCCCTCTGTTAATGCAGCCCAGCACTCTGTTGGTTTTTTTGGTAGCTGCAGCACACTGCTGGCTCATATTTAAGTGATTGTCCACTAGGACTCCGAGATCCCTCTCACAGTTACTACTATTGAGCAAGGTACCCCCTATACTATACCTGTACATTTGGTTTTTATTGCCTAAATGTAGAACCTTACTTTTTTCACCATTGAATTTCATTTTGTTAGATAGCGCCCAGTGTTCAAGTCTGTCCAGATCCTCCTGTATATTAAGCCTGTCTTCTGGAGTGTTAGCTATTCCTGCCAGCTTGGTGTCATCTGCAAATTTGATGAGTTCCCCATCTATCCCCTCGTCCAAATCGTTGATGAAGATGTTGAAGAGCACTGGGCTCAGAACAGAGCCCTGGGGCACACCACTACACACTTCCCTCCATGTAGATGCAGTTTCATTGAGGACCACATGCTGAGTACGGCTGGTCAGCCAGCTACGAATCCATTTGGTGGTGAAGCTGTCTAACCCACATTTTTCTATCTTATCAAGTAGTAGGTTGTGATCTACTTTATCAAGTGCCTTACTGAAGTCCAAGTAAATTATATCCACATCATTCCTCTGATCCATTAATTTTGTCACTTGGTCAAAGAATGCAATAATATTCACAGCTTATTGACTCCATATCAATACTTCCAGTGACTCTTATCCAAACATATCCTTGCAATGTATTCTTGCATGATTGCCATTTTGGCAGCCACCAAAAGTATCAATGAATATAAGACTCATTAATTAGAATCCAGATAATTAAAGGATGAAACCAAATATCCTATTCTTATGGCAGCCAATGTCAGCTTCCTACAGGACATGGTAATAAAGTTTCCAGAACTCTGTGTGATGGAACGTTACCATCCATCCTCCCAAGAATAAGAAATTTAGGACTTACTTTTCTTCTTGCTCATAGAAACTTTCATTCATCATGTGTATGATGCAGCCACAAAGTGATCGATTGGATCGATTATTTAAACTAAAAAAGTATACTTAAGCTTCCAAGTGAGATATTGAGAATAAAGTGCTGAAGTTTATCTATACATCAGCCTGCAAATTTAGTGGACATCTAGTCTTTCATTTTCCCTCTTGCATTTCCCCCATAAATAAAAAAATACCTGTAAGTAATATGGTCTTTCAGCCTTATGCAAACCAGTGAACGCCCCTAGCACGTAAAGTTCATCTTCTAGTACCGGTTCTTCCCTCATCCTGTAGCTTAAATGGCAGCAGAGACTGTTCTGGCACACTGTAATATTGTCAGCTTGTTTCGTAAGCTTAGAAAAGGTGAATGGATCACGGAAAAGCAATTCAGTGAAAGTAGAGTACTCATGAAAATGGTCAATAGTTGTAGCATATGAGCTCCAGTTAACAGTAGGAAGAGGGGTGGGAAAACGAGAAGGATGGGAATAGACTTCTGCAACCAAAAGGTGCCCATTCATCGATTTATCATCATAATAATATGCTTGGGGTCCGGATGGTGTGTAGATACCACTGCCTAAAAAATGACAAGAATAAAAGCCATTTTTCTCATCCTGTCATTGCAAGACATATAGTATACATTATTTCTTCTAACCTACCCCCAAACATATTTAAGAAAACACCCCCCCAAAAAATACACACACATAATTCTGAAAAAAGACCAAGAAATGTATTCATATACCCAAGTGTTTGTCCCAAGCCACCCAAAAACTTTCTCTTTTCCTTTTTTTTTTTTTTACTTTGATGAGCAAGAATAGAATAGGAAGAGACTACATTCTGCTTAAGGAACCAGTAGAGTTCCAGGCTCTTACAAATATTTAAAGAACAGTGGTATTTATGATCAGCAATGCAAAGAAATCAAGCAAAACTTGGCTATTACTGCAGGATCTAATCTGGGTCAGTCACCAGGAGCAGCCATTTTGTCTTCCGAGCTTTCGGATTCGTACTCGAGCTCCTCTTCAGGAAACTTTGCTCTAGCAGAGTGGGTGCTTTGGGCCATTCTGTGTGTGATATTTATATGGTGCCTGCTGCATGTGACTTTTTAGATGTTGATTGGGGTGTTGATGACTAGCTATTAAGTCATTGACTGTTGTTTGCTTCTACTTGTACCTCCTAAGTACTTGTACCACACAAAGTGCACACTCTGCTAGAGAGAAGTTTCCTGAAGATGGGCTTCAGTACAAGAGTCCAAAAGCTCGGAAGACAAAACCGCTGGTTCCGGTGACCGACCCAGATTGGATCCTGCAACATTACCCTGGGACACTACTGTATATTCGCCTTCATTCATAGGCTATTACTGTTTATACACCTAATCAGAGATTATTTGTAGAAGCACAATAAAGAAAAAATAATACTTTACTCTGTATACTACAGTGATGGCAATGCCTTCCCTCCCCTCTGAATTTCTGTCTGCAGGGACCACCCCAGCATATCTTAATTTTGGCAAGTGTGCATTATGGGATTTCTCAAGGAAGAGAATTTTCAACCAGCTGGAGGTTCTCTACTGTCAAATACCAATCAATCCTTTTATCTCAACCAGTATGTTACCTGTCATTCTCAAGGAAATATTGTGAGTATTAGCTGCCAGAAGATTGACATGCATGCCCATGGCCCAAGCTGAATGGAATTCGATAGCAGTTAAATGTGGGAGGACGTTCATCCAGGCTGTAGGGAAAAGGATGGTGTCCACCAAGAGCTGGCTTACGAGGACCACAGCAGGATCGTAGAAGAGAATGTCAAAGCAAGTGAAGAGGCCAAATTTTCCAAAGTTGGTATCGAAGGTTACAAGATCAGGCTCTTTAGGGGAATCAAATTGACGCTCTAGCCTAAACAGGTTAAACTGTTAAAAAGATAACAGATTTAGGAAACAAGTGAGATGTTTTTCAGTAAACATATGACCAGCATAACACTGACATCTGCAAGTCATTTTAAGTGAAAGTGAAAGTGTAACACATTTTAAAATAAGAGGGGGGAAAAATCCAAAACTTTTTAAAATTGTGATTGACCTGTTTTCCTGGAACCTCTGGGCCTATCAATACTGCAGCATCAGCACCCACTAAGTGGGAAGATCTTCTTCATGTAACTGAGACATGAAGAGATTTGTTTTCCATCGTATCCAGAAGCAAGCTGCATGAAAATACAGGAGACCACTGTAAGTGTGTCTCAGTTACATGAAGAAGATCTTCCCACTCAGTAGGTGCTGATGTAGACTATAAACTGGAATTATTTCTTTTAGGTATAATTTCAGAAAATTATGATAAAAATGTGTATACTTAATATTTCATATATTAACAGCAGCGAGAATTACATTTGGTCAATATTGGAAAAACGAAGAAATACCATCTGAAGAAGATATAATTAAGAAAATCTTGGATGGTGCAGAAATGGATAGGCTTACTGTACATTGAAAATGAAAGGGAAACAAGATTCAGAATATTTCCAAACATGGAAAATTTTTTATAAATGGTTAGAAAAACCTAACAAAGGGTAGGAATGGAAACTGTATTATTATTAATGTTAATATATAAACCCAGACATTGAAATAATCTTGATTATATATGTGATATCATTGGGTACAACAAAATCTAGAGAAACTCTAAACAAATGGGGATATATGGTGGCTTCTGTTCTGTGAGATTATGGTGACATGCAGACAACAACAAATATGACTACCTGCCCTTTATGTCCCAGTCAATGTACACTTGAGTACCTCATGGCAACTCAATTAATGTGGCTAGTTTCTGGGCAATATCTGTTTAATTTGTTTAATTTGTACATATTTTAATCTTGTATTTTATACAAGTAGTCCTAAACGTACATTTGTCATTTAATGACCTCGACACTAAACAGTCATTTAATGACCGTTCAAAGTTACAACAGTTCGTACAAAACTGACTTATGTTTTTCTCACTTACAACTGTTGCAGTCTCCCTATGGTCACATGATCAAAATTCAGGTGCTTGGCAACTGGTTCATATTTATGATGGTTTCAGGGTCCTGAGGTCATTGATCACATTTTGTGGCCTTCTGACAAGCAAAGTCAACGGGGAATCCAGGTTCACTTAACGACTGTGTTACTAACTTAAACAAATACAAACATTCACTTAACAACTGTGGCAAGAAAAGTCATAAATTGGGGCAAATTCACTTAACAAATGTTTCACTTAGCAACATAAATTTTGGGCTCAACTGTGATCATAACTCAAAGACTACCTGTATTTTAAATTTTATGTTATATAATATGATTTATTTTAATTGTGATGCTTCTGACGTGAATAAACATACATCACTGGGAGAAAACATAATTATTTAATATGTAAATCTGATATTAGATTGCATTCCAAAACTATAGAAGTTAATATTATGTAGAAGTTGAACTCTGGCTCTATCAAGACTAGGTTTCAGCTAAATAATTATTCTAGTTAAGTGGAAAGAAAATGCTTCAGTGTGCCAAAGAATGGATTCAAGACATGTGGTTCTTAATCAGTGGTGGGATTCAGCCAGTTCGCACGGCTTCAGCAGAACTGGTAGCTAATTTTTTGTTGCCCAGACCAGAATGGACTTCCGGAAATGGCATCCACACAGAGAACCGGTTATTCACATATTTGAATCCCACCACTGTTCTTAATTGATTTTGGAATACCTTCCTTTATATTGTAAAAATGAGACGACAAAGCTATAATGTTTTCACATTTAATAATAGATTAAAAGCTGAGGTAATTAATACTATTTATTTTGCTTTTTTACCTTCTTAAGCTTATTTTTATCATTTTTATCTTGTATTTTTACTTTTGTATTATTTTTTATCTTCATTAGGTTTCTGTAATAAAAAAAGAAATCAAAAAGGGTGGAATGAAAGAAGGAAGGCAAATAGGCAGGCAGGCAGGCAGGGAGGGAGGGAGGGAGGGATGAAGAAAGACAGGAAGGGAGGGAGGGAGGAAGGAAGGGAGGGAGGAAGGAAGGACGGGAGGAAGGAAGGGAGGAAGGAGGAAGTGAAGGAAGGAAGGAGGAACTGAAGGAAGGAAATAAATCTGCCAAATTAGGACTACATTATATCGGATGCCCAAAGCTCTCTTCCACCCTATATATCTGTTATGCTAAATCCCTTTTGCTACATGTAATTCAGTTATCCTTCTGAAATCTCAAAGTTGGAATATGCTCTAGTGGACATATTCAGCCTCTGATGTTTAAAATAAAATAAACTCATAAAGGGGGATGTGCTTGTGTTTTGTGGGGTTTATGGAGAAATAACAATTTCTTAAAAAATGAACCGTGAAATTTGTAACCTTACCTTGTGGTACCGTGCCACCAGCTTTCCCTCTGGATCAAAAACAACATCTGTGTTGTACTGATAGTGGCCATCGCCAGGGCATGTTGAGTCCTCATTACTGCATTCCTTCTTATCACCCATGTTGGCAACCACATAGATTGTATTGTTCCTGGCCAGACAGCTTAGCCTTTTTTGGACTGGAGCCGGTCCGAATCTAAATATGAAGAATCACAGAACTGAAGGATTAGTGCAACTGACCTTTGGGAGTTTACCTCCATGTTGGAGGACAAAATACAGAAAAAGACACTAAAACAGGCAATAAATCAGAAGCAAGGCTATTTCTTTTTAAAATACAAAAAAAAAGAAGAAAAAGAGCCATGGAGGTTGGAATAGGTGAGCTTTAGATGCTGTAAACTCTTCAAGCTATATTTCTATGTTTTTTCTTTTTTCACTGAAGAGGAAAAGATGATAGAAGTAATTAGGCGCTTTCAATCAGTGGAACACCACTTCCCTGGGGAAAAGATGAAATGAATCCTTCTGGCACTGGTTCCCTACTGAAACATATTTTGAATTAGTAATAATATAATTTAGTAGGTTGTTTATAAATATCTCTCTCTCTCTCTCTCTCTCTCTCTCTTTCTCTCTCTCTCTCTCTCTCTCTCTCTCTCTCTCTCTCTCTCTCTCTCTCTCTCTCTCTCTCTCTCTCTCTCTCTCTCTCTCTCTCTCTCTCTCTCTCTCTCTCTCTCTCTCTCTCTCTCTCTCTCTCTTTTTCTCTCTCACATAAAGACTGGAAAGGGAATCTTTGTGTTGATTATGAGAGCATGAATAGCACTACTAGGCCAACAAATTGCTTAAATCTAGATTCCCTGACTTTTCTTAATAAAAAAGATAAACCTTGCAAATGTGTTCTATGCATTTCATAAGTAATTGGT
>NW_015389528.1:97915-108650 GCF_001527695.2 Protobothrops mucrosquamatus
ATCTGATGACGCGATGAGAGTGGAATAGTAATTAGTTCTAACCACCCTCATCGCCACTAGGTAGGATCTAACATATGTCCTTACCTGTGTTCGGTCGGATTCGGTTCGGCTGGCCCTCCAGCTGCTCTCTAGGCGTCTTTTCCGGCGTTTCATCTCTCTCAGCTCCTCGGTAAACCAAGGAGCCAGTCGAGATCTATGCTGGGTCAGAGGCCGCAAAGGCACGACTCGGTCTAGTGCTGCGGCAGCGGTCGTTTCCCAAGCTGCCGCCTGATCTTTCCCCCCTAGTTTCCCAAGCTGCCGCCTGATCTTTCCCCCCTAGTTTTCTTTCACTTTGCTTTTCTCTGTTAAATGTGATTCTGTGCTCCAGACTTCCTTTTTTGCCAAATTATGTCTCTCGGGTTGCAAAATGCTGCCTTTTCTTGTGCCAAAATGTGATTTTGACCAAGGCATTGAAATTTAGCAGGGATGAAAAAAAATGATAATACCTAGTTCAGTGATGGCGAACCTTTTAGAGACCGAGTACCCAACTGCAACCCAAAACCCACTTTTGTATCGTCGGGTGCCGAGTGGGCATGGCCCATTGGGTGGGTGTGGCCCATTGGGTGGGCATGGCTGCGGTGGTAATGGCAGACTGGGTGGGACTAAAAAGTTCAATCAATCAATTCCAACTTTGCAAGAATTTTTTTCCTGCGAGAAGTTGAAATTGATTGATTAAACCTTTTTTTTTTCCACATGGCTGTGGAGGCCTAAAGTGAAAAGGTTTTATAAAACCCAGCTGAAAGCCTAGGACTGGGGCAATGACACAGGTGCCCACAGAGATGGCTCTGCCTGCCACCTGTGGCACGCATGCCGTAGGTTCGCCACCACGGACCTAGTTGCTAAGTGTGGGCAAAATACTGACAAAAATGCTTGATTTCTTAAAGTCTCTGCAAGAGATGAGGATGGGTAGCAAACTAGATAGAAATGGTTCTGCCAACATGCTTGCGCTCTTCTCTGGAGAGCAAGCTTTGAATGAAATTTTTTCTTTGGGAGTCATGCTGAGTTTCATGATAGCAGTTAACTATCTTTAGCTAAACTTGAAAAGCTAAGCATTCCTGTATGTGTAGATCTGGGATGATCCTGTTTGAGACACCATCACCCCTCTAGGAACATAAGAAAAAGCGAACAATGACTGGGTCAGCTAAGGCTGGCTAGATGCTAGTTTAAGTTCAAATTTGCATTCTGTTGCAAACATTTTGGGGGATCTTGAAGTAGATACCATTTTTCATCCTATTCCTTGAGAGGTTATAAAGACAGAAGTGGAGATTATGTGCACTGCCCAAGCTCTATAGAGAAAGTTTGCTATAAAAATATACTTATGTTCATTACTCACTGTATTGCTGACAATTATTTCAACTTAGATTAAATCCATCTCAGTCTATTTAGCTGACAGATACTGCACAAAAGCAAAGCACAAGATACCTTTTAGGGTCAGTACATGGAATCCAGTTGACCTGTGGGTCTGGAATGTCCTCAAGATAAGGATAAATGGTTTCTCTGGTGAAGAAAAATCCATATATGCCATCTTCTGGAGTCACGATGATATGTGCTCCCTGTCAAAAGAAGTGAAGATAAAACTACTTCCCTTGCAGGACAACCATTTTACCCACAAATGCATTTTAGCAAGTAGTACCTGTTTTGCTGCTTTTTGGATGGCATCTTCATAGATATCAATATTTTGGTTCATCAATTTTAAGGCCTGTTCAGGGGAAACAGGCTTTGTTGTGGCTTCTGGCTGTATGACTACATGTTCGTATACTGCCGCAGTGAATTTGTCCAATGCTAAAGCCTTCAGGCCTCCCAGGAGTATAAAAATAAAAGCATGCTGTAAAGATGAAGAGGAGGCCATTGCTGTGTCCTTATAGACTGGGGAGAGAAAAAACAAGATTGAACAGGGAGATCTAGTGAAGACAGAGTGTTGGCAAAGATCACATATCTAGTCAGATGATCCTGGATAGTGTGATTGCTTCAGCTATTGAGCTGTGATAGAGTGTACCTTGAAATCAGTAACGACCCTGTTGTGTTGTGGGTTTATCGGAGGCATTAAACAGACCGGTTTAATGCAACGACATTTATTGTAACAGAAAACAGAACTGGTTTAACAGACAGCCTGACAGTTATTTATACTTGCCGCCTTTAGGCGGCAACCAATCAATTCAAACAGTGTTTTCCTGCTTAAACTTAAACTTTGCTTTCCCTCCAAAACAGTTGGAGACACATTTAAACCAAAACATATTAACTCTTCGTATCAGTACATAACACCCCTTCCCCCTGGATAAAATGACTTTTTGTACACTTGGTGCACATAGTCTTTGAGGTAGACTGGTGGGTTGCGAGTTCTGCTGGAATGCTGAAAGCAGTTTGTGGTTCCGTATCGACTCGCCTGTTGTCCATGCCGGGTAGACCTGTGCCGCTGCATTCGTCTAAGTCATTGGGCGGCAGAGGCGGTAACCCTGTGCCACTATGTGTTTCCAAGTCATTTGGCAGTGGTGGTGCAAGGCTCCGTGGTGACTCTATCTCTGTGGGCACAGTCTCGGCAGGTGTTGGCGATGCTGGACTAGCAGCTTCACCTGGAATGTCTATAGTCTCTTTTAATTCTGCTCTGGGCTCTGCTTTGTCTGCTGATGCTGCAACTGGTCAATGTGATGTCTGATCCCACGACCATCATCCAGAGCCAGCTCATATGATAGTGGTCCTGACACTTTCATGACTGTAGCAGCCACCCAAGGTGCCCCCTGCCCATAGTTCCTAGCCCAAACATGCTCACCCAACTGTAAATTCCTGGGGGGCTTGGGCTGCGCAGTTTCAGCAGCTATCCTGTCAGGGTGGAGGCAGTCAATCTTTGTAGTGAGCTGACGTCCCCACTTGCAGCTGGGCTGTATCCCATTGCAGTGCTTGGAGTTGTATGCTGGCATAGAAGGAAGTTTGCCAGGCGATGATTCCAGTCTCCCTTAATCAGCCATTTAAGGGACTCTTTAGTGGACCTTACCATCCATTTGGACTGGACGTTGGATGGAACAGAGCCGAAGTGATGTGCCTAATCATATTGGCATTAAGAAATGACTGGGATTCTGCTGCTGTAAATTGTGCCCCATTGTCCAACACGATTACGTCTGGCAGACTATGTGTGGCAAATAGCTGGTGCAGTTCCTGTCTGACTCTGGCAGTAGTCATAGATTGGACAGGTACTACCTCTAAACATTTAGAATAATGGTCCACAACAATAAGGAACACCTGTCCATGAAATGGACCCGTAAAGTCAATATGTACGCGAGACCATGAGGCTTGCGTGGTTTCCCAACGGTGCACAGGTGCCTGGGGCATTTCTGGATGGGTCTCTTGGCAGTCCTGACAGCTCCTTACTTGAGCCTCAATGTCCTTGTCCAGGCCATGCTACCACAAGTAACTTTTTGCAAGTGCTTTCATTCGTACGATACCTGGATGTCCCTCATGCAGAGATTCTAACACTCTGGCTTGCAATTTGGGCGGAACAATTACTCTGCTTCCCAATAGCACACAATCTTTGTGGGCTGACAACTCATCCTTTCTGCATACAAAGTGCAGAAACTCTGGACCTGGTTTATTTTCTGGCCACCCCCTCAACACCCAGTTGAGAACGCGACTGAGTGTTCTGTCAGTGGCAGTTTCAGTGGCCACATCTCCTGCATGTAGAGGTGTCTCTGGAATATCCTGCATTGCCAGGATGTGGGATGCTGGGGCTGGATCTGGCAGAGGCAGTCAGCTGAGTTCATCAGCATGGCCCATTTCCTTTCCAGGCTTATGGACTAGCCTGTATGAATGTGCAGTCATAACGATTGACCAGCGCAGCATCCTTGGTGACAGGATCTGGGGAGTTTGCTTGTCGGCTGTAAAAAGGCCAAGCAGTGGCTTGTGATCTGTAAAAACTGTAAATGGCCAGCCGTATAAAAAGTCATGGAATTTCTTAATTCCAGCTACAATAGCGAGAGCCTCTTTGTCAATTTGAACGTAGTTCCTCTCAGCTGGGGCTAATGTCCTAGAGTAATAAGTAATAGGGGCTTCACGACCATCTGGCATTTGATGGCTTAATACTGGCCTGATGCCATACGGCGAGGCATCACACGCTAATGTCACTGGCAGCTTCTCATTAAAGTGAGCTAACACAGAACTTGAAGATAGCAGTGATTTGACTGTTCTGAATGCCTTGTCGTGGCTGTTTGTCCACACCCAAGGTGCTTTCTTATCTAGCAGGCGGTGGAGTGGTTCTTGTGCAGCAAGAACAAGTGGTAAAAGTTTAATAGTCCTAAGAATGCCTGCAGCTCCCCCTTGGATTTAGGTTTTGGGGCTTGTTGAATAGATTTGAGTTTAGCATCTGATGGATGGATTCCTGCAGCGTTTATCCGGAATCCCAGGAACTCAGTAGAGTCCACACCAATTTGGCACTTGTCCTTTTTCAATTTTAACCCTGCCTCACGGAACCTTTGGAGCACTGCCCTGAGATGTTCAGTTAGGACTGCCACTGATTCTCCTGCAATTAGGACGTCATCGAAATAGGGGCAGATGCCGGGTATATTTTTTAGTGTCCGTTCCATAACGCTCTGGAACAACACCGGGGCCACACTTACCCCAAACTGTAGGCAGACTACTCGAATGCCCCTTTGTGGGTGACGATGGTCTGCGCTTCTGCTGTAGCATTGTCAAGTGGCAGCTGTTGGTACGCTTGTGCCAAGTCTAGCTTGGCGAACAGACGGCCTCCTTGTAGTGAGGCTAGAATGTGGCTTACCATTGGAACTCGGTAAGTGTGTTGCTGAAGGGTCTCATTGATTGTGCACTTGTAGTCTGCACAGATGCGGACATCCCCATTAGGCTTCACTGGGGTCACTATGGGGAGTCTCCCACAGGCTACTGTCCACGGGTTGGAGCATTCCCTGTTGCACTAATTTATCCAACTCCACATCAATTTTTGGTTTTAAAGCGAAGGGCACTCTGCGCGGTTTAATTCTAATCGGGGTGACTGTTGGGTCGATATTTAGGGAAATGGGCGCTCCTCTGTATTGCCCTAGGTCAGAACTAAAGACATCAGCATACTCTTGGCATACTGTTACCAGGTCTGTTGCTTGTGTACAATGGATGCCTATTACAAGGATGCCCAGGGCTTCGAACCAATCCAATCTGATGAACTGGTGCGCTGTCCGTTGATGACTACCATGCTGAGGGGACCCTCAAACTCTTTGAATTTGACCCGTACAGTGGCTTCACCCCTAACAGACACACAGAAGTTTTGGAAATCAGTCAGAATGAGCCTTGACGGCTTGAGTTGAACTCGCCTCTTGCCTTGTTTACAGATGTATTCAAAAGTCTTATGGGAAATAATTGAAAGAGCTGACCCGGTGTCTAGCTCCATAGAACATGGGACCCCTTGAAGTTTGACTTGAAGTCTCAACTTCTCTTTGAGAGGACGTTGGGCTCCCATCCGCTGAATACTTCTCCTCCCTGAACAGTATCCAACCCTGTTCTGTCCCGGGGCCCATCTACCTTTCTGCAGTACGTCTGCAGGGTTGGCTTCTTTCTGGCAACCTCTAAAGACCCTAGCAATGTGGCCTTGCTTCCCACATGCGTGACACATGGCTGCGAAACCTGCACTCAATTCTTTTGTGTTGTCCCCTGCAGCTAGCGCAGTTTAGAGGAATGAATGCATGCTTTGTTGTATGATGCTGTCTAACTGGCTCTTTCTGCAGCTGGTCGATCTCATTGACTTCTTCTGGTTCACTCAGTCTCTCAGTGGTCTCCAGATGTATTGCTGCAGGGCTGGAATGTGTCTTTTGAGGCCGGAGAGCCTTCACTGCTCCGCCGGCAGCCTCATCTGCCATAACCTCCTTCAGAACGTCTTGGAAGGTCAGGTTCTCCTTGGCAAATAGGCGCTGTTGCAACTCACTGTTCAACAGTCCACACACGAGTCTGTCTCTTAGACAATCTTCCAAGTCAGGGAACTCACAATTGCGTGAAGCCTGACGAAGCACTGCCATGAACTCAGCTATTGATTCACATGACTTTTGCTCCCATTGTTCGAACGCGTGACACCAAGCGATGACGGACAGCTTTGGCTCGAAGTACTCTTTTAGCCTCCTCTTTAAGTCTGCATAAGTTACTGATTCGATGGTGGCTAGTGCCACCAGATTCTCGGCAATGTTGAACATGGCCTGACCACACGCGCAGAGTAGAGTAGCTGCTTTCAATCCATCTTCTCTAACCTGGTTGGCCCGCAAGTAGTTGTTCACCCTGGAGATGTAAGAACTCCACTGTTCTGGATGGGAGACATCGAATTCGTTCAGCCTGCCCAGCTTGGCCATGGTAGTATTTTTGTGAGGTCTTGGACTCTGCCTCTCTTGCTGCAAAAGTAGATGAACTGCCTAGATCCTGGGGATGGATCCCTCAGGACCATGTGCCTCCAGTGCGGCTTACTGACAGGCAGGGTGGGGGCGTGGTCCCACCAGGGCTCTGTTGCCTGGGATAACACCCTGTAACTTCACTCCTTCAGCAAGATCCCACCTTCATCGCCATTGTTGTGTAGTGGGTTTATCAGAGGCATTAACCAGACATGTTTAATGCAACAACATTTATTGTAACAGAAAACAGAACTGGCTTAGCAGACAGCCTGACGGCTATTTATACTTGCCGCCTCTAGGCGGGGACCAATCTATTCAAACGGTGTTTTCCTGTTTAAACTTAAACTTTGTTCTTCCTCCAAAACAGTTGGAGACACATTTAAACCAAAACATATTAACTCTTCGTATCAGTACTTAACAGACCCAATGCACTTTGAAATTTTTATGCTTTCAACCATATTTCTATCTTTTTTAAAAGAAAGAACAAACATTTGAATCTGTATGGTTGGATTCAGTCTGAGCAAACAGACATATTATTGTGCTCTTAGTCTTCTTCCTCTTTAAGAAAAAAAAAGAATATTGTACTATTTTTCTATAAATATCCCAGTATTAAATATATAGCGTGAAATCTAGGTTCTCTAGATTACAGGCAGTCCTCAACTTACAAATGGTTGCTTAATGACCAGATTTACGACTGACCCTTCCCAAAAGCTACTTATGGCCCGATTTTGAAGTTACAATGGCCACACTCACCCCTGTTACTGTTAAGTATAGTCTCCCAAGATTAATGCTATTGCCTCAGTTTGCCTTTCTGTTTTCTGGGCAAGAGGGAACACTTCTAAACAAACATTTACAATGGAATAGTTTTTAAAGCAATTATCTTAACTGGAAATAAAACAAAAAACAAGCAAACAACCAATAACATTAAAACTTGTTTCACTCACCTTCCTTCTTTTGCAACTTCTACTTTTTGCTTTACTTTCTGTTTCCAGAAGAATAAGAGGCTGTCCAAAATTATGTCTGGCTGAATGCCTAGAAGGTGCGATTGTTTGTACTGGAGTGTCCCTTCGATTTTGACTTACAGTTAACACATTGCTTTCCTAATACTATTAGGCACCTGGTACAAGCTGATTAGACCTCTCAGACTTCTGTCTGTTTTCTTTCCAGGGAGAAACAAAGTTGCCCATCATTTCAATCTGGCATAATTTCAATCTGCCATAGAAACTGGATAACTATTGTAATGTACTGAGCTTAATTGGGAACAGGTGCAGGGAGCTGCTCTGAAACCGTTAGCAGACCACGTGGCCTGCTGGGCCAGACTTGCTGTCTGATAGGGCTGACTAGTATGCATTTGAGCGGGAGAATACGTTGCATTCATTGGCTGACACCACCCCAAGCTGAATGTATAAATAGGGGGGAGCCATCTTTGTTGAAGTTCTGTTTAGCCTGAAATAAAGAAGTACCTGTTTGTTACTCCTGCCTCTTCAATGCCTACCAACGCAAGAAACAGAACAACTATATACATAAGTATGTATTTTTGATCTCTTCCTGTGATGATGGTTGATGCTATGAATGGAATCGGGAGGGGGGAGAGCCACACGAGAGGACCCATCTCTGGGATGTTGAATTGTTTTAAGTAGCAGAACAGATTTTGACAATGGTGATCTTCGGATCAGTGGAACTGTATACAGTAATATGATGTCAGATATTTTTTTAAGCACCCTGGAGCCTAACAATCCAAGGTCACAGGTGCTTCAGCTCACTGGCTCCCAAACACTTGAGGGATGTTCCTGGGAATAAGCACTAGGATGGTAACACTCCAAATTTACATAGAAAAGGCCCAAGAGTTCTCAACATAAAACATGTATTTAAAAATAACTAGGTGGCATGAAATATAATCACTTTCGATGAGCAGTCTAACCAGCATTCAACGACTTGTACCAGGTGCCTAACATTGCTAAAAAGGCAATGTATTAAATGTTAATTCAACTCAGGCAAAATCCAGTGGACAACCAATTCGATGTAATGTTAAGTTACTAAACTAGAAACCACAAGACCATGAGTTTTCATCCCACCTTGGGTACAAAGCCAGCTGGGTGGCATTGGGCCAATCACTGTCATTCAGCCCCAGAAAGAAGGCAATAGCAAGCCACTTCCAAAATCTTACTGTTATGTACTCCTGGCTACTTTTCTTCGTGACCAGAGGCAAGCTCGCCTGACCAATAACCAGCCAAGACACAGTGAAGGCCTTTTGTTTCATTTATTGCAATAAGCAGGGGGAGAAATTATTAAAGCTTGGTTCTCTCCAAAGTTCCAATCCAAAATATTCGCTTCTTTATACAACCTTGTCCCGACTGCCACATCCCTCCTCATTCCCCATTGGCTGAGGTACTATGAGGTTACACTCTTTCCGACCGCCTCCTACATATTTCCTGCTACATACTAAATCATACATCACATATACATTAAAATTAGGAGATAAATTATGCAAGGTGTGTCAAAAAATATTAATCAGTTACCTATGCTCAGTTACAGTATCTGTTCTCAGTTCTGGGCCCCATTTTTTATGACTTCTTAGAAAAATAGATTCTTTCCCGTTTATCAGTTTTTAATCTTCCCTGGCCAGCCATTTCCTGTTACAATGGTTTTTTACAACTTGTGTTCTTCCTTTTCCCACTCTGAAGACCCAGATAATAATTTTGCCTACATGTTTATCTTTCATGCTCCCTTATGCTACTGTAGGAAGACAGCACACACCCCCTCAGAGAAAGAAATATTTTGTGGAATATTAAAAAGCAGAATATTATATTTCCCAAAGGAATACAGTAATGGAGAAAGAAAACCTTAAAAGACAGAAACCAGCCCCCAGAAACCAGCCCCAGCCCCTCTCCCCCAAGCAGGAACCAGGTCTGTAGAAATGAAGATGTGATAATCCTTTCAGAAAGATTGGAGCCAGGAAGCTTAGAATGATGGAATTAGAAAGACAAAGATCTCACCCAAAGAAACCAAACACTGATGACTAGGACATAGTCATCAGCCACAGCCACAGGGAAGCAGGATATGACTTTTGGGACATAATAGGATTAACCCACCACCATTAGAATACCAGAAAGGCATACTGAAGCTCAGGTCAAAGTTCATGCCACAGGAACAATTCCAAACACAAAAGCCCAAGAAGGTATAAAAACCCACCACTTCCAGCTACATGGGTCAGCTTTCCCAGAGCCACATTTCTGTCTGGCTCTGCTCTTCAAAAAACTACAACCTTCTTTCTAAAGCAGTCTCCATTTTGTTTATTCCTGGCTTGGACTGGACCCTGATTAAGATTATTCTTTCAACACTACCCTTTCCTGGTTCCCATCCATTGTAGTTTCTTTGGTGAGCTTGTTTGTCTCAGTAAGTTTCCACTACACAGCAGATTCAATTTTAAATTTTTCTTTCAATATTGAATTTTGAAGACCATTCACTTATTCCTATCAAATCCCTCCTTTTAATTTTTATTATTCTGAAAGGTCTTCATTATCTTGCTTAGAAAATCTTACAACTATTAATTGTATAATTTCTTCTTTTCTTAAGGTTTTGCTAAAGTGTTTCCTACAGCTTTGGTTAGAGCAGAGACACATAGAGGAATACATTGCAGACATGCACAACACATAAGTCCTATCACCACTAAAAATATCAGGCCAAGAAACAGTTGTCTTAACCATTCCATGTTGGGAAGCCAATTAGTTAACAAACTCCAATCACCCCACATATTTTCATACTTTTATTCAGGAGCTTTTAGCCACTTTCCTGATTCCTTGCGTAATATCAATTACTGCTTCATGAATATCATCTCTAAATCCCAAAAACAAATTTTTATCTTCACTTCCCAGACTGCTCTGATGTGTTGTCTTTAGTAATATTAGAATTAGAATCCACCCCCTCATGATTATTACACAGTGTTCCACACCCACAAATTGGTCCATCACAACAATAATAGCAGCAGCAACCACATTGACAATAAAAAAGACACACATTTACCACTTAATTCTTACAGTTTACAATTCTACATTTTCAGTTTCTAATGGTGTGACTTCTGACTCAGTTATTGGTTTTATTTGTAACAAACCACTTTTATTTCTCTCATGAGTCACCACCAACACCTTTGTTCCTCATCTGGGGTCACCTGGAATTCTAATAGAGATGTTCAAAACAGATAGGAGTTCTGGTCCACCACCCATTCAAGTCCTTTTAAATGTGGCTTTCAGTCCTTGTCCTGGAATGACCATCCAATCTCTTTCAGGTCCAGTTGCCACCTTTGCTCCTGTGTAGTGAGTCCAACCCTTCTT